>NC_061119.1:94520449-94752872 GCF_002878395.1 Capsicum annuum
AAGTGAATAATCAATCAGGTAACTTATATGATAAAAAATTACTTTGATAAAAAAGTCATCTTAAATTTAAAGAAAAAATATTTTTAAAAAGGTTTCATCCCTTGAAATATGTAAACAACTAATTTAAATAATATTAGTGATAAATTTTATAAAAAGTAAATATTTATGATTTCATTACAATTGAGTATATCGAGAAAGCAGTACAAGAAAAATTAATTAAGAGAATAACCAATTAGCAAATAGTAATCAATCAATTTGCATAGAAAAGATTATAGTCATTCCAAAATAAAAATATTTTAAAAAATGTCATCTCTCAAGATATATAAATAATTTAAATTATGCTATTATAGAAAAAATTATTTACGATTTCACTACAGTTGAGTAAATCAAGAAAGTATTATAAGAAAAATTAATTGAGACAAAAAGAAAAATTTGAATTTGAATTTGCACCCACTTGAAAGATACGTACCTTTTTTAATCTAATCAAATTAATGTTCTTTTTCTAAAACTAAACTAATAACGAATTAAACTTGAAAAGATATAAAACATACCAAAATTATTATTTTTTTCAAAATAAATAAAACAATTATTAGGGGAAAAACAATTTGCTGCCTTATTTTGAATCCTTTTCGACACTTTAGATGTCATTAAATAATCAATTAAATAAAATCAAATAATACAATTAGGAGGGATTTATGGAAAGTAAATTACGTGAGATTCTAGAAAAAGTTACAAAGAAAGATAAAGGAGCACAAAAATAGAAAATTATTTATTATTTATTTATTTGTTTATTGTTAAATTTCTTTATTTGAATTAAAACATTTGCTACCTCATTGGAGTCCTTTCCAAAATTATAGTTATAATTAAATAATCAATTAAATAAAATCAAACTATATAATTGGGAGAGATTTATGGAAAGTAAATTTCGTGATATGCTACGAAAAGTTACAAAGAAAGATGAAGTAGCACAGAAATAGAAAATTATTTAAAATTTTATTGATTTTTTATTATAAATTTATTTATTTATTTAAATAATATCTATAATTTGACCAAATTGAAAGAGAGTTACCTTTTTTTTTAACAAACCAAATCAATGTTTTCCTAAAATTAAACTAATAACAAATTAAATATTCAAAATATATAGAATATACTAAAATTATTTAAAAAAAAAAATACATAAATAAATCTGTAACTAATGACCAAAATAATTTTCTACCTTATTTAAGCCCTTCCCCAAATTATTGAGGTAGCTAAAACAATCAATTAAATAAAATTAAACTATACAATTAGAAGAGGTTCATGGAAAGTAAATTACGTGAAATTCTAGGAACAATTACAAAGAAAGATGAAGTGGCACGAAATTAGAAATAATTTGAATTATTTTTTATTATTAAAATTTTTTATTTTAGCGGGAGTTTCAGTGCTCTGGATTGTCCTTTTTTATTAATTTATTTTATTTTATTTTTATGAGATCCCAATAATCATTATTGAGAGGAAAAAAGTTGAAGTCTTATTTTAATCTAAAAATTATTTCTATATTTATGTAGATAATTAAGTAATTAAATCATAAATTAAGAGGAGTTTAAGGAAAAAGTTCCTATAATTATGATATATGTATTTATTTTTTCAAATTATACTGTCATATAGTTGATTACAAATTCTACTACTTCTATGTTTTTGAATTTAAACAATAATAAAGTAACAAATTATAATCTCACTTGGTATCCTTCCATATATGTTTTGATAAATTATAATGATTCGAATTTCATTTTATTTTTTGGGAAAAGGGCCTAAAATACCTTTCAACTATGTAAAATGGTGCAAAAGCGCCCTTCGTCTACCTATTAGGTCTAAAATGCTCTTTCCATCTACCTATTTGATACGGGAACGATCATGAAGATGAATGTTTTCTAGTGTGTTGAATGCAACCTACGGAGTGTACGAGTTGAAGTGTGAAAAGGGCTCCAAAGCCGTCCCTATATTGCACTCCATGAGCGTCATTTTGTCCATTTAACACTAAGGGGCACTTTTGTCATTTTGTCTATTATTTGTATTAGCCTATATAAAGAACATGTTGGGGTTTTAGCTCATTAGCTATTGAATGTTGATGTAAGAACACAAAGAACACCTCTCTTGAGAGAGAGAGCCTCCCTAGGCCAAAACTAGGACATGAGCAAGTGTGCAATCACTTGTGAATGTGTATTGCTTGGAAACGCTGGTATTTGAGAGGTGGATTCCGATCTTGTGTCTTCGTAAGGATGTGGTGTTGCTATTGTAAGTCTTAGGGGTCCTTATATTTAATACATCTTTGGGTTCTTAACCTTGTAATAGTGTATGTCACACTTTCTATCTTTACATTTCATGTCTTAGTTTGTGATGTCTAGTGAACCCGTGTGTTCTTGTTGAGTTTTGTCATCTTGTAACGTTAGATTGTTGTTATCCTAGTGTTGTTCTTCTTATCATAATGTTGTTTATCTCTTATTGTTGTTTGTTATTTTCACCTTGTTTCTTGTTGTTGTTGGAGCCAAGAATTGTGTTTGTGTTGCTCTCGAGTTTCCCTTTGTGTGTGGACTGTTTTTGGCTTGCTTTTTGATACGATCCAAATTGTTCTTATATCACTATTGGGCCAAAAATGCCCTTCTCACCTACCTTTTGGACCTAAAATATCTTCCCCGTCTACCTATTAGGCCTATTTTGCCCTTTATTTAGGCAAATAACATGGAAAGGTCATCCGTAAAACTTAATTACATAATTAATAGCACTTTTTCAATATTATAAAAAAATAAAGTTCTTTTTTTTTACATATATAGTCATTTAAAAAAATTAGAAAAAATAATTATAATTCCTAATTTAATGCTATAACTAATTATCAATTCACCTTAATTAAGAAGTATATTTTCAATCTTCAAATTAAAAGTGAAAAAAAAGATAATCCCTGCTTTCAAATCTCTCTCTTATATTAAAAATTCAAATATTTATAAATAAACTAAGTATTTCGTTATTTGCTCGTGTATGTTTCATTTTATTTTCATGTATGTTAATCATCTAATATTATTTCATTATCGTGTATTTTTAATTCTAATGTAACGAGTTAACCATAATTTTTTATGGATAAATATTTATGGAATAAAAATCATTATGTTACAAGTACATATATACCATGTATTTTAGTTGTATAAATATAATTTATGTCAAAGTCAGATTATTATTATATTTTTATATAATTTATGGAATAAATATTTGTGGAAGTACTTTTCTTGTTAAAAATTATTTATTAAATATAAATATATATTTTTAGTATTACATGGTATAATTTATTTTATATCTAAAATATACATGTATGTTTGTGGTATAAATATAATTTGTATAGTGTAAATATACCATGTATTTTTATAATATAAATATAATTTGTAATATACTATATATTCTTATGGAGGCACCTGAAAGCAGACAATAAAAATGAAAAACATAAATTTTTGATATAGTATATAAAAATGTCTTTCCATGAAATTTGCCTAAATAAAGGGCAAAGTAGCTCCAATAGGTAGACGAAAAGGGCATTTTAGGCCCAATAGATTAACATGAAGGGCATTTTAGGCCCAATAGATAGACGGGAGACGTTTTTGCACCATTTCACATAGTTGAACGATATTTTAGGCCCTTTTCCGTATTTTGTATTAATGGACGAACAAATATAACATCAAAAGATTTATATTAAATTTCAATCAAGCAACATTTATATGAAAATAATCTATATATATAATAAAGAAAAGAAGTTAGCCTAAAATTAAGCCAAGTGGCATATTGATAACTAGCCACTTGGTATTTTGGCAACAAGAATCTATTTGGTTGGCAACAAAATTTATTTTGGTGAATAACCAATTAGTAATCAATCAACTTATATGGAAAAAATTACTATAACCAAAAAGTTATTTCAAAACAAAAAATATTTCAATAGAGATGTTATTCCTTAAAATATGTGAACAATTAATTCAAATAACATAAATAATAATATAATAAAAAGTAAATATTTATAATTTTACTACAATTGAGTAAATCAAGAAAATATTACAAAAAATCAATTAGTAAATAGTAATCAGATAACTTATATGAATAAGACTATAATAATCAAAAAGTCATTTCAAAATAAAAAAATATTATAAAAAAGATGTTATCCCACAAAAAATATACACAATTAATTTAAATAACAATATTATTTAAAAAACATTTATGAGTTCACTATAATTTAGTAAATCAAGAAAGTATTACAAAAATATCAATTAGACAATAACTAATTAATAATCAAGTAACTTATATGAAAAAGATTATTATGACAAATGAGTCCTTCCAAAATTAAAAATATTATGAAAAAGATGTCATCACTCAAAATGTACAATTAATTTAAATGACAATATTATATAAAAAAGAACATTTATCATTTGATTACAATTGACTAAATCAAGAAAGTATCAAGAAATCAATTAAGAGAATAACCAATTAGAAATCAAACAACTTATATGAAAAAAATATAATAATCAAAGAGTTATTCTAAAATTAAAAATATTATGAAAAAGATGCAATCACTCAAATGGTAATTTTGGACTACAAAATGGAAAAAATTTATTTCAATACATTCAAGTAATTTTATTTTAAAAATATGCATTCATATTTATTGGAATAATATTCATTCAATATATTTTAAGTAATCGATATTTAAAACAATATGCATTCATATTTAGTGAAAGGATTTCCATAATTGAGAATAACTATCAATGAGTAATTACACTATCATTCTATATTAGAAAATGAATAAATGATAGTCTTGAATTTATAGGGAGGGGTAGATTGAAAATAAATAAATCTTGAAATTTTTTAAAATAAATATTACTACACAGAAAAGATTGCATAATGTTTATCGAAAATAATTACTAAAATTACATAGTCCTAATTAATATTCAAAGTCAAATAAATTTTTACTTTACAAAGTTATTCTTTAATTAACCAATTATATAACCGTATATATGTCTGTAAGAATAATTTCGGATTTTAAAATAATTCAATTTGAAAAAGATACTTCGTTTTGATGAACAAAAACTAATTTTAAAAAATAAATTATCTTATATAAAAATTTAAATGTGCAGATCAATAAAATGAATTAGGAATAAATTTTTCTTAATAATAAGAATATCAATAAAAATTTATAATAATTTTTATATGATGAAATGTAGGTGTGAGTTACTAATAAATTAGAATATATGCAATTGAAGTATTACCATAAAATAAATATTTATATGACAAAAAGTATTTATGATTTCCTTCAATGTAAGTCAATCAAGGAAGCATGACAAATTGATTGAGAAATATAAATAGAAAATGAATAATCAATTAACAATTATATACATATATATGGAAAAGAATATTGTACCAACTGCAATTAATATAGAAGTTTTAATGCCATAACAATAAATTCAATTAGTAAATAGTAATCATGTAACTTATATGAATAAGATTATAATAATCAAAAATTCATTTCAATAAAAATAATTATAAAAAAGACGTTATCCCTAAAAAAATATACACAATTAATTTAAATAATAATATTATTCAAAAACATTTATGATTTAACTACAATTTATTAAATCAAGAAAGTATTACAAAAAATTTAATTAGAGAATAACTAATTAATAATCAAGTAACTTATATGAGAAAGATTATTACGACGAATGATTCCTTCCAAAATTAAAAATATTATGAAAAAGATGTCATCACTCAAAATGTGTATATAATTAATTTAAGTAACAATACTATATAAAAAAGAACATTTATGATTTGATTACATTTGACTAAATCAAGAAAGTATCAAGAAATATCAATTAAGAGAATAATCAATTAGAAATCAAACAACTTATATGAAAAAAAATATAATAATCAAAGAGCTATTCTAAATCAATAGCTATTCTAAAAAAAATATTATTTGACTATAAATCAATAAGTACACTCTCGATTATGAGGAAAGGTCTACCCACGATTATGGGCACCTCAAAGTCCACCTCGCAATCGAGAATGACAAAATCAGCTAGAAATATAAAACTGGCCACTTTAACTAATACATCATATAGAATCCCCATGGGCCGCTTCAAAAACCTATCTGCTATAACTAATCTCATGTTTATGAGAGTAGGATCCCCCAAACCTAACTTCTTATACACAACAAGCGGCATTAAGTTTATACTGGCTCCCAAATCACATAGAGCTTTTGCAAAATCAAGAGGCCCAATAGTACACGGGACAGTAAATGCTCCCGGGTTTGACTTCTTCTACACCAACGACCTTGTGGAAATAGCACCACAATGATAGAGATTGTCCACCATCTCATAACTAACTGTCCGCTTCTTTGTAACAAGGTCTTTCATGAACTTAGTGTACCCGAGCATTTGCTCTAATGCCTCCACCAATGATAAGTTGATTGTCAACTGCTTAAGCATAGCTATAAACTTGCCAAACTTTGTGTCATCGATCTTCTTTTTCAATCGATGGGGAAATGGAGAGGGTGGTTTTGGGAGCGTAGTAACCACCACCTCGATCTCCTTTCCCTTTCTCTTATCCAACTCATTAACCTAATGGGGGTTGGATGGTGTATTATCTATAACTTTATCCAGTTTCTCAGATTCCACTGGATAAGTTTCTTCATGCTCAATATCCTCTTCAATCACAGCTTTGACCACAGACAGGCCTGATAAAACCTTAGCACACCGTGTGCTAATTGCCATGCAGAAGCCATCATTTTAAGGATTTTAAAATGTAACACTTTGCAAAGTTTCGCTCTTCCTCTGATTCAATGCTACTGAGAGTTGGCTCATTTTCTGCTCCATCTATTTGATATAAGTAGAGTGTGATTTTACCAACTGACTCATAGAAGACAAATCACTCTTCATAGTAATCACCCTAGAGTTGGTAGTCTTAACTCCTTTTAACAAGTTCTCCATTATATCCTCCATAGACATCTTGTCAGAGCTAGTTACAATATTATTTCTGCTTTCAGGAGGTATATATAGTCCACTCATATCATTTTTGCTCTTCCAGTTTTCTTGATCTTTATCCCTGTAACCAGCTTTGTCGTAATAGTTCCGACCTTAATTTCCTTGGTTATTGCCTTGAAACCCCCTCTGATTATTTAGATAGTTTGCCTCTTCTTCCGAGTCAAAATCAGCTCTTCCCTGGGATGCAATAGCTTTTACCTTCTCTATTTTTCTAGACAATAGATGCTTAGTCAGCAAATCCATCTGTGTCTTTAAATATGCCATTTCCTGGTCACATTCCTCATCCTTCTTGCATTGCTCTGCAGTCATACTACCAGACACAGTAGGGCTTGCTACCACATAATCCCTAGTATGCCAAGATCTACTCTGTTTGGTCATCCAATCAAGCATCTCTGAGGCTTCTAGAAAAGTCAGGTCAACAAACGACCCTCCCACAGTATTATCCATGATTGGTTTCGAAATAGAGTTCAAAGCCTGATAAAGAGTCTCCATCAAATGAATATCTGTCATGTTATAGTTCGAGCATTGCATTAGCTTCTTTTTAAACCTCTCCTAGGTCTCATGAAGAGCTTTAATGGGAAGCTATCAAAAGTTATTGATTTCATTCCTCAACTGTACCCTTCTGGAGGATGGAAAGAACCTTTATAGGAAAGCCTCTTTCAACTGCCTCCAGTTGGTTATAGAGTCAGGAGTCAGTTCATTTAGCCATAGTATAGCCTCCCTAGACAGAGACAACAAAAACAAGCACAGGCGGATAACATTATAGTCCACTCCCAGATTATTAAAAGACTTGCAAATAGTGACAAAATTCACCAAATGCATGTTTGGATTATCTTCAGGAAGGCCACCGAACAACCCCTTAAAATAAAAGAGTTGAATCATCATACTGGTGATATTGAATTTAGATCTTGGTGCTAGAGGTAGAGGAATAATAGCTCCAGTTGCACCTACTCTATCCATTCTATCTTCATCGTCATTCATATTAAACTACACTGGTTGACGCTCTTGCCTTGCCCTAAAGGGGCGATTTCTATTCACATTCTTATTTACTGGTGTAGCCACATTGTCTGCATTCCTTGGGTTAGCAGGATCAAATAAGTTGTCATCCACCAAATCATCATCATCAGGATTAGGATGACATGCCGGCTAGCTTTTATTCTGCTGATTGAGTTGAGCTCTAGCCAAGGCGGCTAGTCTTTCAGCATCTAGGGGGTTTGCCATTCTGCCAATTAATTATAGTTTTGGATGTATTAGTAATAATGGTGCACCCGATCTCCTTATACTTGTCATACACAATAACTTCCCTGCACAGAACAAAAACAATAAACAAAAGTAAAATTTGGGAAACTTGACTAAAGGTCGATAACAAATACGAACTTAATTGACAATCGTATTCCCCGGCAATGGTGCCAAAATTTGATACGCCTAAATTTTAATTTTCATTATAAAGTGTAAGTGATCGCTGTCAAATATAGAACCCAACTGGGTTGGGTGTCGAATCCCACAGGGAATATTGTGTTCACTAAGTATTGTGGTTGTTATTAGACTGTTGATCGAAGGTTCCAGAATAAAGGGGGTTTTGATTAATCAATTATATTCAAATGTTGTAACAGAAAGTAATCTAATGTAGGTTGTATTGCAAATAGTAATTCAATAAGAGAATTCAAACTAGATTTATGGTTACCAAGATGCTTAAGTGACTAGGGTTGTGAACTATTTTGGATTCCCAATGAACAATTATAATTGCAAGAGTAGTTGAATTCTATGGTTTACTTATTAGTTTCTCAACCTAAATGAGTAACTTATCCCTTAATTCTTTCAAACTTAAGGAACATATTATTTATTCAACTATATTCTCACATGGGTTGATCCAGTTAAGGCATCTACTCTCTATCCAAAGGTTAAAGCCCTTAGATTTATGTAAACCCTTTCTTTTCCCAACAAACACTTTTCTATTCGAATAAGTGTTGTTCTTGGGCACACTTTTCAAGTTTGCAACCAAGAAAAGTCATTAAAATGAAGAAGATTTTATGCAATGTCAATTAATCATGGGAATCTACTAGATTCACAACCTCCAATCAGCTATTCACATTAAGGCTCCCATAACCCTAGTTATGAGTGCTTAGCCACGCATCTCCATTATAGAAAGAGAAGAAATCATTGTGATATTCATAAATTAATTCAGAATTTACTTACAAAAGTTACAATTATTGTTCTTCAATCTTCAATAGAAAATATGATAAAGGAATCTAGATCCACAAATCTCAAATGAATGTCCGAGAAAAACTATGTACAATGATGTTTCAAGTATGGAAACCCTAATAAAATATAGATATCCCAAAATAAAACCTAAAAATGGGTATTTATATATTCCCAGGTAAATAAAATTTAAAATTAAAATATTATAAAATCCGCATCTAAAGTGACAGTCAAAGTGGTGGTCCGTCGGACATCAGATGGTCCACCATTTGGTCTATCACAGCTGATCCTGGAGGGTCACTTTCTGGTTAAGACTTAATTAACTTAATTATATATTTTAAGTTAAATATTTCTTTAAATAAATATATATAATTTTAATTATTATTTTTACTTCTTCTTCTTCCCCTTCCTCCTCTTCTTCTTCCTCTTCTCCTCCTCTTCCTCCTCCTCCTCCAAGAACTCATCAATGTCATTTTTCTTACGTGAGAATGTTGAATCAATTTAGATTGAAAAATTCGAATTAATTTCTGAGTTAGAATCATTCCTTAGCTCCCCAAAAATTAATTAACGTTGAGAATGCTAAAATTCATCAAAAAAATAAAGTCGTCGGAATTTTGAATTTTGCCAGCTCCATCATTGTTCAGAGTCGATGAACATCAAATTTTGAATGTTGAAAAAATATCGAATTTGGTGAAAATCAAATATTTTTGGACATTAATTATTGATTTGATTTTGATATGATTACCTATTGTGTGAATTCCATATGATTCATTATACCATTGAAGAAGAAGAAGAAGAAGAAGAAGAAGAAGAAGAAGAAGAAGAAGAAGAAGAAGAAGAAGAAGAAGAAGAAGAAGAAGAAGCCATTGAAAAAGAAGAAAACAAATAGAAGAAGAAGAAGAAGAAGAAGAATTGAATGGCATATGATGTGGAATTAATTTTTTATAGTAAAAAAGTAATATGACGTGGAATTATGTGGAATGACACGTGACAGCATGTGTAGATCACAAATTAATATAAAATCTGGGTATGAGCGTTTAGACAGGTAGATATTCCACTTTAAAATAGTTCGGGGGGTAATAATTCCATTTTAAAATAGTTCAGAGGGTCATAGGACCCCCCCTCCCCCGCAAAGTATAAGTGTGTAGTTGAGATTTGAGGTAAAGGTTGGGGGGGAGGGGGACTTTTGACCATTTTCTCTTATGGATATTACTATAACAACGATTTATATCATTAAAAAATAGGCAAATCGGCACTAAAAGGGGCTACACTAAGTTCATACAATAATGAATGATGTGAGATCACCCTAAAAAAACTAATCTAATCTCAAAATTAAAATATTTAAAAAAATTTAGATATAAGAAATAAAAAATATTCATAATATGACGAGCATCAAGTATTAAAAATGTCATTAGTAATCATGTCATGAAACTCTATCCAATACATACTACTTTGTTCTTTTATATTCTCAATTTTTATATTGTTAGCTCTTGAAGATGTGCTAACATTAGGATCAATCGAAGGAATATATTCTCATTCTCAGTTGTTTGAAAAGCATTATCCATACTGCATTTCTTTTTAATATAATTATAAATGGCTATAGTAGCAAGAATGATGTCTCTTTGAGTATTAATGTGATAGTAATACATGTCCCTCAAAATAGACCATCTTGCTTTCTAAATGCCAAATGTGCGCTTCACGACGTTTCTACAAGAAGAATGCAAATAGTTAAATTTTTCAATGCGTCCTCTTAGTTTTCGCAATTATCGTGTTGCACCGCGATGAAATTCTGCCAAGTGATATCTCACGTTAACTCTTCTGTATGGAGCCATATACCCTTTTATGTGTGAATATCCTGCATTAACTAGATAATATTTATTCCTTAAAGGGAGTGAAAAATTGAGCTCGGGTCTACGGAGAGCCTCACCAAATATACAATTATCGTGAGTTGCTCTTTCCTACCCACCCCATGCAAATGTAAAACATATATTAAAATCTACAACGATAAGAATATTCCAAGTTGAATAACCTTTACGTTCAATATAAGGTATTTCTTGACCTTGTGGTAATCTAGCTTTGACATGTGTTCCATCAAGTTCTCCAATGCAATCCTGTAAGTATAGATATACATAAATTTAATATCCGTTAGTAAATAGGAAAAAAAATGAGTTATAAATTTTAAAAAAGTATACTTGTGTTAAAATAGATTCTTACTTTAAAGAAGGGAAGATATCGTTTGTTACATGGCTTGTGAAATTCGACACCATTATTATAATTAAGATGTGGTCATATCTCTTCCAAGCTCACAAACAACGTTTAAAACACTATAAAAATGTTTATGCACTGTCTCTCCTGGCTATTGAAAGATGTCTTGTATCATTTGATTTCCAATTCCATGTGCACAAGTCAACAAGAACATGCCTAACACTTCATAAGTAGACATTCTACGTATGAATTTAAGCCCATATTTTTCAGTTAAGTCCTTAGATAGATCAATAAACACCTTCTTTCTCAATCGAAAATCATAACAATGAGTTTTATTTTCACGTAATATCTCTTGAATAAATACATATCCTGCGCGAGAAGATGTACAACAAGGTTCTTTACACAAGTATTTTTTATAATACATAAAAATGTATTTACCTATTATTTGACACAAAGACATTCGTTTCTTCTCTTCTTGCTCTCTTTGAATTTCCCCTTATTCTTGATTTTTATCATCTGACAAATCACTTAGATGGGGAGAGACCAAATTACTAATATCCCAACACTCCATTTAGGTAAATAAAATACCTCAATCAATAATCAATTCTTTTCAAAATTTTAATGTGAAAAAAATCTCACAATTGGATAATAATTTCAACTAGTAACAATTTTTAAAAAGGATCTACAAATGCACTTCAATAACAATAAAAAAATAATGCAAACCCAATTATATAAAGGTTCAACTATATGGTATACAATCATAAACGAGGTTCGGCAAACACACTAATAATTCAACTCACCACAAAATAGATCCAATCATATTATCACAATGTCTAAAAAAAAAATAATAAATAAAGTTCATGCACACAATCATAAAGTTCAAACATGAAACAATAAAAATGTTTAATCACAACAACACATTCTTCATATTTTCTTTATGAATAACTGATAGTTATACTGCAACCATGACTTTCAAGCTTCATTATTAGATAACTTGAAGAATACTTGACGTATATCTTTCTTAAGCAACATGTTCATTGAATAGTTGAGCATTTCGCTTCCTTTAGGCATATCATAAATATTTGCTAATATGTCCATATACTTTTCAATAGCAGGCTCAATTTTACTAGGAAATGTAGTGGTGCTTTAGTTAGCTATAAACTCCACTAGAGAGTGTATTTTTTGTTTCATTTATGATGATGCAGATTTTATTTTTCTTTTCTTCACTTGACTTCCACTGCCAACACCACTCATAGATTTTGTCCCTTTTAGTGAAGGTTCGAAAAATATAACAAAGTTTACATTCTACATATCATCACATTCATCACGCTTTTCACTGTTAGAATTAGTAAGCTACTTCTTATTATAGCCATCAATATCATTTAATCTATTATCATCAAGATCTACTTAGATGCCGGACATCTGTTCTTGATTTGCTGCATGTGCTCCTTCTTCCGTAGCAATAATATCAGCAATTAATGCATCATAGTGAATCCATATTAGTGAAAGATCTTTGTTTCTAAACTTTTTATACTTAGAATTCTCCGAAAAAAGTACTTTAAGCAAATCAAGAAATTTGACACCAAAACATATAAGAAAGGCATAAAATGTTATAAGAGATGTACCTTAATTTTTTCCTCCCACCAATCATCATCTGCTATAATTATTTTTTTGTGGCATGTCATCCTAAACATGTCTCCTCTCTAATCAACTACTTGAAAAGAGATCAATCCTTCTTCATGTAGTCCCAATGATTTTTCATTAGTAGTTTGGTATAGTTTCTTCCCGTCATGTTACTAAACTCATCATTCATATTTTTCTTTTCATCTTTTGATAAATAAATATTTGGCCTATTTTCTTTTCTAATCATTTTTGGACAAAGTTCTAAAAAGAGAAAATGAGTAGCATCATCCCACTTAGCATTAGCATGTTTCGAATTAGGTTCCGACATTCTCTGAAGAAAGTAAAAACTACTTATTATAATACTTTATAAGAAATCACACTGTAAGGATAAAGAATAAAATATTTAGCCAAATACTCCTCCAGCTAATTAGAAACTTGACATCTTTAAAAATACAACGGACAGAGAAAAAATCAATTGTAGTACTAAGAATCGATAGTGCTATCCTTTATTCTCCTTCATATCTGTGTTATAGTTTTATGGACTATGAAAAATACATTTAAATCAACCCAAACCAACAAAGTTACAACAATAGTCATTTTCAAGGAACAAGTCTCGAATTATCCTCTCATCACTGAACAACGATAAGAATGAGTTAAATGCAAAAGAAGTTAATCTGTGTGACTAATTTAAGTCCTATATGTTTTGTTAACGAGTTAAATGCAAAACATACACTTGAGCAATTTTAGTCCTATATGTTTTGTAGAACAGGTTCCTGATTAGCACATGAATTACTTAAATTGAAGCAAACATTAGGAGAATATTTCTCTTAATCCATACCTTATGAAGAACTCCCAAGAACAGTAAACACAGACCATATCAGCACTAGAAAAAAGAGAAATATGTCTTGAAGATTTCTCTAATTTAAATGGTTCACACATATAATTGTATCTTTTAAATATAACGGAGATCAAAATTGCTCAGTTTTAATTGCATAATAGAAAGGATTGCCCTTTTGTTAAAAGATGAGAAGGTGAAGTAAATGAAAGAATTGTTGTCCACTAGGGGCATTGGGGAACTAGAAAATCATTGAATAGAATATGGATCACACTGTCTTCTTATAATTGTAGGATCTTTTGAAGAGAAAAGAACTCTAGATATTTAAAGAGAACCCATAGCTGTAAAAGTTCAAATATATATGGCTTTTTAAAGCAACATTCAAGGTGTAAAGGATGAAGACAACATGCTATACTATCAATTCACAATAGGAATAGGCTTTATGGTACAAATGAGATCCTCCCTTCATTTTGTTTTGGTATAGGGGGATCCAGATCATGTAATAAAAAGCAATGTGGCAAACACAAAGGACTAAAATTTCTCAGGTATATACTTAAAGAACTATATGAAGCCATGATTAAAAAAAGGGTTATTCAAAATAACTTCAAACATTAATGGATTGTTCTTGTCATTTATCCAACTTATTCAGCTAGTACATCAATTAAATCTGCCTCATGTTTCTCTATTTGGTGTGAGGTATACGGATAAATAATCTCGGAATAAAATGAGAGATTATTTTATCCCATGTTTGGTTGGAGATTTTAGTTAATACCAAAATTATTTATCCCACCATTTACACCATAGTGATGGAATAATTTATTCCATACACATGATGGGATAACTAATTTTAATTAATCTCGAGATAACTAATCTCGAGATTAATTATCCCAGGATAATTTTTTCTTAACCAAACAACCCCTAAATGTTATTTTCTTTACCAACCATACAAAACTGGTAGCTTCTGTACTCCCCTCACGTAATTCAATCATATTATTCAACAAGCACCAATATATATTACTAAAGAAAGCACGTGATCTTTGAAACTTGCAAGTTAGAAGGTGTACTTCATTAATGTTGCAGTCAACATTATTAAACATAAGCAAGTTTTATACACAACATTATTTAACACAAGCAAATTTACCTCACATGATTTTTACTTTTTAAACTTAACAAGAACTAAAATATATTACATTCGAACGAAAGAAAGCACATTCAAGACTTATAAAGTAGAACACGCAAGTCAAAATAATGTTCATGATTTATAAGATAGAACAGATGAGAAAATAAAATTTCTATGTAAATAGAAGTCGACCACAGACTTTCCATAGATAAGAAAAAACTAACCATGCTATCATCACCAACAGTAATATATCAACATCTCAATGCAAGTGCGAACAATAGGAAAGAATCAGAAATTAAAAATAATTCATTTTTAAAACTTAAAGCACGTCCAAAGATTTAAATAGATGGAGAAGAACTTACTACAAGTTCGATTTGATAGTAAAATTTTTGAGCAAACCTCTGATGTAATGATGGATTCGTTAAAGCAAAAAAAATGAAGAGGAAATTAGAGAAGTGAAACAGCAAAAAGGAGAAAAAAAAAAGAAAAAATGTATATTTAAGAGCTGCATATTCAGGATATTGTTGGAATTGAAAGAAATATAAGGGATAACAAGGTAAATATTTTGGTCAAACCTAAAAAAATTTTAATCTAAAAAATAAAAAGTTGGGGGTACCCAGCTTCTCACTTTGTGCATTTTTTAATAAGTTTTTAGCTTTTTTAAGCACTTTTTTAATTTCACCAACACCTAAAAATGCTAAAAAGAGATTGAAAATCTGGTTTGACCAGATTTTAATTCGATCCAAATGGGTTTGTGATCTCATCAATATGATTTCATTCCTTTTTGATATTTCTTTAAGTAGCACATAATTTATATATATATATAATATTAAAAATGCAAAGACCCTTAGAAAAGTGATTTGAACTTTTTATCCTTGACTAAAAGACTCTTCTTTAAACAAAACTATCTTTTCACTATTTTCTTTAATTTATTATTTAATTATTTTTATTATATTAACTAGATTCCTAAAATATATGGGACTCCTAAAATATATGAAAGGAGAATCAATTAATATTTTTCTTTGCACTGATCAATTAAAAAAATATTTCTAAAATAGGACTCTATTAAGAAAATACTTCTATAAATATTGAGATGCACATTAAACTAAAGAAGAAACTGATTTACTTATTGGAAAAATATGATTGATGTTCATCTAACTTGATTCGATTGCATGTCTAGATTGATGGATGCTTAATTTTCTAATCCTCAACTTCTTCACTATTTTTGTTAACATAATAGAATTCAACGTGTGTGTGCATATATATATATATCTTCTTTGTTTTCATTCAAATCAAATTTCGCTCAGACAATAATTATTTCAGCAAAACTGAAGTTTTGTGATCAGTATTGTATTATTTTGTTGTAGTTTACAGGTCGTAGATGAATTTACAGGTGGTAGATGAATGCCAGTCAGCTTTGAGAAATTTTTGTAGGTAAAGGTTAGGTTTAATTGTATTATTTTTATATCTCTGTTTGGAGTTTTTTTGGTGTAAGATAAAATTTAGTTGTATTATTTTGGTATCTCTATTGTCATATTATTTTGTTATAGTTTACATATGGTATATGAGTATCGGAAGACTTTGAGGAAATTTTTGTCTAAAGGTTAGATTTAATTATATTGTTTTGATGTCTCTATCATTGTATTGTTTTGTTGTAGTTTACAGTTGATTGATGAATGTCAATCGACTTTGAGATTTTTTTTTGGTAAAGTTAGGTTTAATTAAATTAATTCTTCATAAAATGTTGAATTTAATTATTGTATTCATCTTTATTATTTAAACAAATATCCTAACATTTGAACTCAATAAAGTGAGGTACACGTGTGAGGCATGTACATCTAAACTAGTATATATATATATATATATATATATATATATATATATATATATATAACATTTGAACTCAATTGAAGGCTGCTGATGTGGCACCAGTAATTCATATTAAGAAACACAAAAAGAAGGCTTAGGAAAAGAAAGAGAAAATCCAATGATTTTCTACCATTTTTCTTATGAAATTCCTCATATATTTTAATTGAGCTGTTTTGTCTTTAAACAAACATATATTGATTAAACTTCATGAATTTTTTTTCTTTTTTGTCAAAATCTTTAATACATGTCAAATCATGAAAAATGTTTGTTTGGTAAAGATTTTCTATTGTAATATTTGTAACTTTATTATATATTTGTTATTATCTTATGCCGAGTGAAGCGCTATCAAGTATACTTGCTAAATATGAAGAGACAAGAGAAATTAGTTAGTAGTGTAATTCTTCAGAAATACTAATCTATATCTATTATTATAATCTATAATCTATATCGATAATTTATAATCTATATCTATATCTATAATCTATATCTATAATCTATATCTATATCTATATCTATATCTATATCTATATCTATAATCTATCTCTATAATCTATATCTATATCTTTAATCTATAATCTATAATATATTAAAAGTGTGAAGAGCCTTAGAAATATTGATTGAACTTTTTGACCTTCATTAAAAGATCTCGCTTAAGACAAAATCGTCTTTTCACTATTTTTTTTATATTTACTAAATTTTACCTATTAAACTTTTCCTATTATACTAAGTAACAAATTCTGAATTCTAGGACTTCGAACAATTAAGTTTTATACCTAATACGGTTCCTTTAGTAGTTTACCCTAACATCCCGCTAATCTTAAGAATAGGAGTAGTAAGTGGTGCTCACAATTAAACACCTTACCCGCTGAAATTTCATTCTGATTTTTTAAAAAGTATTTACATGTTTTTTTTTTATTTATTGTAAGATTGAGCACGAATTGAAGAATTTAAGTTATTAAACTTAAGATTGAGTATGCTACTTTACCAGCTATTGATTTAATTTTATCTTTTTGGGTTTATTTTTGTAAATAATTGAACTTCTTTTTTTGATTTATTAAAAGATTGAGCTTGAACATCTTGATCATAATTAACAATTGGACTAAATCAATCTATCTTTGTGATGGAAAATCTTCATTCTGTAATTGGTAAGTATTATTTTATATTTATATGATATATTGTCATATGCCATATTTATAGAAAATTTGATTTAAGAATCTTTATATATAGAAAATAAAAAAAAATTGTCATTCGTCAATATTGATGTATTGCAAGGATTTGGGCTGACGGTGGGGGCGGGTGGGTGTGAAAAGGTATTACCAAAGATGCATATTGACGTTGCAAATTTAAATCACTGTCTATGTGTAGCCTGATTTATTTATTTATTTATTTTGTAGTTTCCCTATGTGAAAGAATTCAACTTTATTCATATTGCTTATCTCAATAGTTATATTTCTTTTCTTTAATGTTTATATAATTATTCCTTTCATGTTTGTATGGTATTTTCTATTGCCGAGTTTGACTTTTCATACACGCTGATAAAGTTGAATTGGAACTTAGCAAGTGTAGTGTAGCTTGATTATGATATAATGCAGTTGTGTATATATATATATATATAATATTAAAAGTGTAAAGGCCTTTAAAAAAGTGAATTGAACTTTTCGTCCTTCATTAAAATAGTCTGCTTTAGACAAAATCGTCTTTTATCATTTCCCCTACAATTAAATTTTTCAAAATAAATATACTAAATTTTTGCTACAATTAAATTCTAACCAAATTTAACTTTTTTCCTAACTTAATTAGAACCCACATTTTTTCCCCTACTTTGTTAAAACAACCAAATTTAACTTTTACCACATTTAACTTTTTTCTCAACTTAATTAATTAAAATACACATTTTTTTTCTTCCAATTTAAAACCACGAATTCTATCCACTATAGGTATGCGTGATTTCATAAGTCCTTAATGGACTTCTATGCTGTAATGTGACGCAAAAGTACCAAACTTCCTTAAAACAATTTCAAATAGGAATTGCATGTTTGAATGTGCGTGTAGCTGCATCAATTTAAAATTGGATTCTAATTTAAGTCCTTTTCTTTCAACCAAAAAATCATTTTTCTCCTACATATTCAAATTTGTATCATCTTTGATTTGCATATTCTGTCCTTCTATATAAACCCTTGATCTTTTTCATTGTTCATCGTTATAAGCAGTTGCGATCTTTCATTGTTTTTCGCCTCAATACTGTTTCAACAATTTTATTTTTAGATTTTTGTCGTTATATCATCTCTTCCTTTTGTTAATTTAAACACAATATTACTTGCTATGCCAACATAAATTGTTAGTTTAATTTAGCTTAATGTGTCATGTTAACTCAATATAATTTATTTTCTACTGCTCATAACTAACCTTCTTTATCTACCAACGTACTACATATTCAGATATAATTCTTCTCATCTCACAAATTTACCTCTATTCTACGTTCTTATCATTCTATGTGTCCTTTTAGAAGAATATATTAATTTCTATTGCTCATAACTAACCTTCTTTATCTACCCACCAACCAACAAGATTCACATATTCAGGTATAATTCTTCTCATCTAACAAATTTACCTCTACTATGATATTATATGTTTTTTGTATTGTTTTGTTGCAATTTATAGGTGATAGATGAATGTCGATTAACTTTGAGAATTTTTTTGGTAAAGGTTAAGTTTAATTAATTCTCCGAAAGATATTGAATTTAATTATTATATTTATCTTTATTATTTAAAAAAATATCCTATTTAGTGTAACGTTTGAACTCAATAAAGTGAGGTACGCGCGCAAGATGCGTACACCTAAACTAGTATATAAATGTGATGATGTATATATATTCTTGAGCATCTATAATATATATAAGAAATCAAATTTACTTTCGTTATTTATTTTTTAATCAAAACATATTTTCTTGTATAATATCAAAGTAATTTTATAAAATTGAACTTATTAAATCAAGATACACGCGCGAGGCGAGTATCTTAAACTAGTACACATTAAACAAAGAATCGAGAATGAAACGGCCTAAAAACTGATACACATTAAAAGTCATTTTACTTATAAATTATGAAGATGAAGGCGTAAGTTTGGATGGAGGACAGAAAGAGACTAAAACTCCTAATTGAGTTTTAATGCAATAAAAAACTCCTAATTGGATTTAAATGAAAATTAATAATTGGAGAAAGAACAAAAATAACACCTAAAATTAAAATAATTTCACAAAATTAGCACCTAAATTTAACAGGAAAAAATACGTAAAGTAGCATATTTAAGTATTAAATTACAAAAAAATAACAACACTTTTATCAAATTATATTTTGTAGTATATGTATTTGTATGTATTTGTATTTTTGTAGCAACAGTTTGTAAAAATACAAGATAAAACTTGCTATATTATGTAATTATGAAACTGTTGCTATGAAACTCATAATTAATGGGATAAGTATACTATTTCTGAATTTTGCCACCCAGTAAATAGCCACTAAGGGATGGGGCCTTTCCGTTTTGGGTATATCCACGTAATCACTAACTTTCAGCACAACACAATTCAGCCCTTTCCGTTTTGGGTACTGGGCCCACTTTTCATATTTAATGGCCCATGCTTTTTTTTTTGGGCTCCTTTTTCCCCTTTTTTTTTTTTTTTTTTTTTTTAAGATTCTACTCTTTTTTATTCTTTTTAAACAATTGAGTAATTGTTTTTTTTTTCAAATTATTTTGCATTCACCAACATTATTAAAAGAACATACTATTTGTGTTGTTTAGTTTTACTTATTCATACAATAAAATACAATACCATATATTTTTAATATAATACAATTGTTAAAGATATATATTTATATATAATAACGATACAGTTTCTATATATATACATACTATATATAATAATTATAACATTTTTATATACATTCTATACAAATTTTAACTGCAATTATTATTTAGATATATATTTTATACGACTATATATAGTTTTTACATACATTCTAAAAATGTATCAATCTAGTATAAAAGAGTATCAATAGAGTATATGGACACTGAAAGTGTATCAATATAGTATAAAAATGTATCAATGTGGTATAAAAGAATATCAATTGGGTATAGGGATTGCATGTGCTTGCATAAAATTTTCTTTCTCCTTTTTAAAAGTGTATCAATATAGTATAAAAGTGTATCAATGTAGTATAGAGATTGCATGTGCCTAATTGAGCCAAATGGGTAAAAAAGGGAATTACTTTAGCCGACTGACTACAACATGTCCACCTTTTCAATTATGGACCATTTTTTTTTTTTAAATGGCCATCCCATGTCCCTTTTCCTTTAAGGGCAAAATTCAGAAATAACATACTTATCCCCTTAATTATGAGTTTCATAGCAACAGTTTCATAATTACATAATATAGCAAGTCGTATTTTGTATTTTTGTAAATTGTTGCTACAAAAATAAAAATACATATGATTTTTACTGCCCTTATGATCGATATGTATTTTGTATTTTTGCAAACTGTTGCTACAAAAATACAAATACATACAAATACATATGCTACAAAATGTAATTTGATAAAAGTATTGCTATTTTTTATAATTTAATACCTAAGTATGCTAGTTTATGTATTTTTTCCTTCCTTTAATCAGTATTATGTATGGTATTAAAGTGGGCTGTAGTGGTTATGTGGTTTTTCGTCTTATGTGGGATTTACCTCAACGGTTACGGTGTTAGAATTTTGTTAAGTAATTTAGGCAGTAAAGTTTAATGAAATTAAATTGATCAAATAAATAGATTAATTGCACTAAGAGATTGTTTGATGCATGAATTTAAATATAATCACTATTTAATATTTAATAATTAATTAGCTATTAATATTTAAATTTAGTATAGGTGCACAAAAGTAATTCAAGTAATTCGAACTTTTAACTTTTTTGCTTCCCCACTTTTTGTATAATGTAGAATACTCTTTGGACTGCTAGATATAGAACACTTTCTGGACTTCATTAACTCTTTAGAATTGGCCTAGTATGAATTGTATAGCTGCCAACCACTTTTAATTTTTGTGAGCTTAATTGCACATACTTATGTACTCTTTTTGACTCTGGTCGTTGTATGCTTTTATTTATAGAGCAGTATAGTTGAATCAGTTGATCTTTGTGAGCTTAATTGCATATTTTCTACGATTGTAAAGTGTATTAATTTAGAAATACATCTTTTATATTTCAGTAAACTTTCTGAAGCTATTATGATGTTCGATTTTTTCACTTTTTTGGTTAATCTATTATGCAACAGGTGTAATGAACTGTAAGACCCCACAAAATTTTAACCATTTTATTTTTGATCGTCCCACGTGCGTAACGTCAATTTTTGACTTGAATTATGTTAGGGATGTTAAAAAGGTGTTTTGAAATTTTTTTGAGATTTTCAAAAGAGTTTCGGAGCCATTTTGGAATCTCGAGGCAGTAGCCTCCGCGATAGTGGCCTGCCACGGAGGCTAACCTCCGCGATAAGGCCATGCCACACCACTAAACATAAAATATATCTTTTTCCCTTCAGTTTTAAGGTTAAAACACCATTCTCTTCTTCTTTGACACTTAAACCAAGAAACTTCAAGGGTTTCACAAGGGATTAACCATTCATGTTCTGAACTCCGAATTGTTTTCAATTTCTTCTATATTTCAGGCATGTATTTCTTTTCCTAACTTGAATTTAACATAATAGCATTAATGGGTTGATATTCATGTGATTTAACTTGTGGGTTTGAAATTGGGTTGAGGGGTTCTAATTGGTATTACTTGAATTACTTTATCCATGTTTTAAATTGATGATTTATGCTTTAAATTTATGGGTTTTGAGCTGAATGGGTGCATTGTTATGGGAATTGGAATGGGGAACATGGGTTTCCCCAAATTAGTAACTTTTTGACTTGATAATTACATTAACCTTAACCCACTTTGAAAATTTGGTTTTTGAACATAGATAATTGCATAATGTGACTTGTCTTTTGAAACTATTGCACTGTATTAATGGCTAAATGGATAAAATGGATTTGATAGGCCTTTGGAGGCCATGGTTTGTATTTTAAATGGAACTTGGGAGTCAAATGGTTACATGGATTGGTTTGGTATGATTATATGAGTTTGCAAGAATAATTGGTATGACGATATCAAGTGGTAAATGCCTTAATATAAGACTCCTAGGTTAATGGTTGGAATTATATGTAAACTATTTTAATTGGGCTTAAAGGGAATTGTGTAACTTACCGTGAAAGTGTAGTCCCGGGAGGCCTAACAATGGAAACTATGTTTGTCGGCGTGGGAGTCTATATGACCGTGTGCTTGGTTCACACATTATATTTTTGGGATGGTAGAGGTTTGGTGCCTTTAGCCTTTTCTCCGGTTTCCTTAGTTCGTGCGGCTAACACGCATTAAGGCCCTTTCAGTAGGGGAAGCTGAACCCATATAGCCCATAGGTGCTTTTAGGATGGAGCGAGCTACACAATTTAGGATAATGATTTAAGTTCTCATATTCATGACCCTTGTCCCTATCCCGACGTCCTATATATGTGTATATGAATGTGGTACACATGTTTTATGACTAAATTTTGGTAATTGAATTATTTTATCAATTCATTTGAGTTACATGCCAATGCTTACTCCACTGCGTATTCCTGGATGCTACATTAGGTGATTCGGTATTCCTATGGATCTACTGTGAAGTGGTGAACCTTCATTCTTTCGGAAGGCCTTGTCATTTCATTGGTTTCCTTATCACTTAGTATTTTTTTGGATAGTTTTGTCATAGTTAGAGGCATGTCCCGACTTAGTTTGGTATTCTGGTTTTAGAGGATTTTGTGGACAAGTGCGAGGTAGTTGTTGGTCTTGATTCTTAAAATTTTATTTGGTTTATCTATCCTTTATATTATTATATTTGATTGATTTCCATTGTTTACATTTATGTGCTCTTGAGGTTAGGCTAAGGGGGTGATCTCCGGCCCACAGTAGGCTTGGGATACCGGTCATGGCCAGACCCAGGGTTAAGTTATGACAAGCTTGGTATCTGAGCATGGTTTAGGGTCTTTGGGTGTCCACAAAAGCGTCTTGAGTAGAGTCCCTTTTATGGGTGTGTAGCACGCCACACTTATAAGAGGGAGCCTACAAGATATTTAGGAATATTTTCCTTTCTTGTGTTTTATTTTGGGCTATAGAGTCTAGTGCTATGTAACTCCTTTAACTCTTGGCTTACTGGCATTTCAGATCATGCCTCCCTGAAGATCTGATAGTCGTAGAACTCTGCTGGAAACTCTATCCCACTTGAGGAAGATGTAGAGGGGACCTATCCTATTTATAGAGTATAGAACTGGTCTAGGGTCGCTGCTCCTGATTGTACTGCTTCACGTGGGGTTCCACCAGTCCCTAATAGTCTTTCTCGAGCTTTCGGGTTAGTGATACTTATGCTCAGTCACCTCAGGGAGATATCTCTAATGCGGAGTTTCATTATTTTATTAATTTTCTTGCTCAATTGGTGGCCTCACAGCCTCACCAGTTTGATCATGTTGATCCTCCTCTTAGTTCATTTAAGGCCACTCGGGTTGGCCAGTTTATGAGGTTGAATCCCCCAATCTTTCAGGCTCTAAGGTTAAGGAGGATCCTCGAGGGTTTATTGATAAGATGAAGAAAATCTTTAGGGTGATGCATGCTACTGACTTAGAGGGTGTGGATTTTGTTGTCTATCAATTAAAAGATATGGCTTTCTAGTGGTATGAAGAGTAGGAAGCGATGAGGGGTGATAATGCTAAACCGATTGTGTGGGATGACTTTTCAAATGCTTTTCTTGATCACTTCTTTCCTCAGGAGTTGAGGGAATCCAAGAATGAAGAGTTTGTGAACTTAAAGCAAGGTAAGGTGAGTGTAAAGTAGTATGCTCTGAAATTTCAGCAGTTGTCCTATTATGCTTCAGAGTTAGTGTCTAACATGAGATCTAAGATGAGGAAGTTTGCTTCTAGTTTGTCCTGTGATTTGGTATTGGAGTATAAGGCTGTGATATTAAACAATGAGATGGATATATCCAGGCTGGGGGTTTATATGTAGTAGGTGGAGGATGAGAAAAAGAAACACGTAGAGATGGGAGAGAGCCAGAACAAGAAGTTTATATATTCAGAGCAGGGTGCAAGTCAGCAAAACAGTGGGAGATATAGCAGGTAATGGACCAAGAAGAAGAATTGGGGAAATTCATATTTGACAGCTAGTGCTCCTTATCCTAAGCTTTCTGGTGATCATTGTTTTCAGACTAGTAGTGGTCCTAAGTCACAGGGTGCCCAGTCTCAGGTTAGTGAATCTCAGTCAGCCCCACCTTATCTTCCTTGTCAATTTTATAGACAACTTTATTGTGGTTATTGTGAGGAGGGAAGGAACTTGTGTTTCAACTATGGTTAGATTGGTCATTTATAGAGAAATTATCCCATATCTAAAGTTGCCACTGGAGCGAATAAGGTTTTGGTCGCCACTGCTTCGGCTCCTACAACTAAGGGCACTATTTCTGGTACGGCACTGGATGAAATTATCTCTATGCGCTTACTACTAGCCAGGAATCGGAGGAATCTCCAGATGTTACTGGTATGTTACAGCTCTTCTCCCATGATGTTTATTGCTTGCTTGATCTGGGTTCTACCCTATCTTATGTGACTCCTTATATAACTGTACACTTTGGTTTTGGTCCTAAAAGTACTTTCAAACCCTTTTCTATTTCTTCTCTGGTGGGTGATTCTATTGTTGCTAGAAGGATCTATAAAAGTTGTGTAGTGTCCATCTTTTATAGGGATACATTGGTGGATTTGATAGAGCTTGATATGGTGGATTTTGATGTAATCTTAGGGATGGATTGACTTTATTCGTGCTATACTTCTATGGATTGTAGGACCCGAAAGGTCAATTTTCAATTCCTTAATGAACAGGTGACTGAATGGGAGGGGAGTTCTTTAATACCCAAAGAGAGGTTTATTTCCTATCTTAGATCTCAAAAAATAATTTCCAAAGAGTATCTGTATCATTTAGTTCAAGTTAAGGATTCTACCTCTAAAAGTCCCTCTTTACATTCTTTATCTGTGGTTAAGAGAGATAGACTTTGGGATTGATCTTGTACTGAATATCCCCCCTCCCCATTTCAATTCCACCTTATAGGACGGCTCCGACTGAATTAAATGAGCTAAAGGAGAAGTTAAAGGATCTTTTTGATAATGGTTTCATCTATCATAGTGTTTCTCTATGGGGTGCTCTCGTACTGTTTGTATGAAAGAAAGATGGGTCTCTTTGGATGTGTATAGACTATTGTTAGTTGAATAAGGTTATAGTGATGAATAAGTATTCTCTTTCTAGGATTAATGACCTATTTGATTACCTTCAGGGTCCTAGGTATTTCTCTGAGATTGATCTTTATTCGGGCTAACATCAATTGAAAATTAGGGAGGCTGATATTCCCAAGACTGCTTTTCAAATTCAGTATGGCCATTATGAATGTCTGGTTATGTCATTTGGGTTGACCAATGCTCTAACTTCTTTCATGGATCTTATAAATTGGGTATTTAGGCAACTTCTGGATTTGCTTATATAATACTCATTAATGATATGTTGGTGTACTCTAAGAGTGAGGATGATCATGCCAATTACCTCTAAATTGTGTTACAGACTCCTAAGGACCAGAAATTGTATGCAAAGTTTTCTAAGTGAAAATTTTGGTCTAGTGTTGTGACTTTCCTTGGACGTGTGGTTTCTAGTGAGGGGATCAAGGTGGATCCACAAAAAGTTGAGGAAGTTAAGAAATGGCCTAGACCCACGACTCCAACCTACATTAGGAGCTTTTTGGGCTTGGCTGGGTATTATAGGAGGTTTGTGGAGATATTCTCGTCTATCGTAGCCCACTAATGAAGTTAACTTAGAAGAAGGTTAAGTTTTGTGGTTTGATATTTGTGAAGGGTAGTTTTGAAAAGTTGAAGGATAAGTTGACCTCTACGCCATTCTTGACCATGCCCGAGGGTACTGATGGGTTTGTTGTGTATTACGATGCATCCCTGTGGGACTGGGTTATGTTGTGATGCAACATAGTAAGGTTTTAGCCTATGCTTAAGGTTAGTGAGAGGAATTACCCAACTCACGACTTAGAGTTGGCGGCTGTGGTCTTTGCATTGAAAGTCTAACGCCATTATTTGTATGGGGTGCATGTGGACATTTATTCAGATTATAGGAGCTTGCAATATTTGTTTATGTAGAAGGAATTGAATCTCAGGTAGAGGTGGTGGCTCAAATCGCTTAAGGATTATGATATGAGTCTGCACTACTACCTAGTAAAGCTAATACTATTACTGATGCTCTTAGTAGGTTCTCTATAGGAAGCTTATCTCAAGTTGATAAGGGGAAAAGAGGGTTAGTGAAGGATATTCACAAGTTGTCTAACTTGGGAGTTCGTCTCCTGGACTCCGAGGATGGGGGAGTGATTGTTCAAAAAGTGGTAAATCATCTCTTGGTGCTTAGGTGAAGGAGAAGAAGGATATGGATCCTATATTATGCTGATTAAGGATGATGTGGGTCAATAAAAGGTTACGGCTTTCTGACATGACCCAAACCTAGGCCTAGTCATATCGGGTGTCTCAAGTTTGAACAGGACTAGAGGCAACCCCCAAGTCCAATTGTAACTTCCCTATTTCCTATGTCCAATGAATTCCAAACATATAACAAGATAAAACAATAATAGTTTAAAGACATTAAATAAAGTTTATAATCATAATCCAACAACCTCAACCAATTATCCAATCGGTTCCAAGCCCAATGCCAATACCAATTCTAAGGCTGACACAAATACCGACATCGCTCATGCCTATAGTAGTCTAACAAAGCCTTTAATCAGAATCAATAACATTTGGTTGGGACATGCCCCCGACCATAGCCAATATCAAACCAAAGAAATAACAAAAACAAAAGAAGTCCATAGCTTGAAATAGAGCCTTCTGGAGTATGGAAGCTCAACACTTCAGTGTGACTCAAAGTTGTCCCTGAAATTAAGTCACTGAGTAGGAGGAATGGTAGTATGGCCAGTTCCTACATCGCGTGGGGATACATCATCCGAAGATGGTTAGCGGAGTGAACACTAGCATGTACTCAGGGATAAAGATAAAATAATGCCATCATTCAAAACCAAGTCAAATAACCATATGTGATACACATATACATACATACATACACACACACAAATACACACACCCATATATATCATGCCATAAAAAGGAACCATGTTTAGCATACATTTAAAACTTTAACTTGGGTTATGTAGCTTGGCCGTCCTAAAACCACCCATAGTCTATATGGGTTTATCTTCCTCTGCTGAAAGGGCCCCAGTGCGTGTTAGCTGCATGACCAAAGAATAAAACCTGGGATGACTAGTATATCACCCAAAATATAAAGTGTGACATAATGCACACGGTCACCAAGACCACCCTCACATTAGCAAACATTACTTTCCAATGGCAATCCCCCTAGGACCCCCACCTTCCTTGGATTTGCTACTCAACCCCCTTTAAGCCCAATTAAACCTTTTACATATAACCAAACTATTTACCAAGGAATATTTTCATTAGTCATTAGCCGTTGGTATCGTTATACCAAAATTAGAGCTTGCAAGTCTATCCTTTTATGCCATTCCAAAGCCATTAAACCAAGTTGACTCCAAAGTTTCCAATTAAACCAAGACCATGGCCACCAAGTCCTTTACAAACTATTTAAAACCAACCAAACCAATTTAAGTTCCATTACCTTTTATGCAATGCAAAGATTTCAAGAATAGTCAAACTATGTGACAAAATCATTCTAATTGGCATTTTCACAAACAGGTTGAGGGAACATATGTTTCAAAACCATAACCAAGTAATTTGAGTGAATCCAAAGTACCCCTAAATCCATTTACCATTACCATGCATCCCACAACATTCAAAACCATATTAAAACAAAGGAAAAAACCATAATTAATCCATGAAAAACATTGTTCAATGATGAACATCCCAAACACCCAACCATTATGTCAAAACCATAACAATAGCATGGAAACCAAACATTAAAAACATATTGTTTTTAAAATAACAATGAGGGAGGAGTAACATGCCTTATATACCACGGAAGGCGAAGAGAATCACTCTTGAAAGCCCCTAATAGATTGTCTTGAAGAAACCCTAGCCTCTTGCTTAAAGAAGAGTTTTGAGAGATTCTTAAGAGTGGTTGACTGGGAATAATAAGTTGATGAAGTTCCCAAAGGTGTTTTAGGCCGTGGTATCCAAACAAGTTTAAAGGGGGAAATTTTCAAAATACCCCCAACTTAAAACTGTAAAAATACCACAGGTGGTTACGAGTCGACCCCATGATTCATGACCACATACGACTCATAACCTTGAGTTATCACTAAGACAGTGTGTTGGATAGCCACACAATCTCAACCATACAACTCCTTGATCCCCACTCATAACCAGACTATATGACTAGTATGGTCCAGTTGTACCTAAGACAGAATCCAAAGGTATTGATACTGGACAACATACGACTCCACCTTACCACTCGTACCCTATCCTTATAGATCTTAGTGAGACACTCATACTCATAGCCAAATCTAGTTACTAAGTTATTGATTTGATTAAAGGACTGACCAAATAAATCATCACTACCCTTGATGACTCGTACCACCCCTATCATACACATAACAGAAACCCAACCACCATTTCTAGACTTCTAAAGACTAGGATCACCTGACCGTACCCACACCATATGACTCGTAGGGTGATTCATTACTAGGACAGTGAGCTCAAAGCTCGGGAAATTTCCAAGGTCCAAAACCTAGGGTGTTTCACTTTTAAAATTTGGGAGATGGAATTCTGAGGTATCAAGAAAGATTGTGTGTTCCTGATGTTGATGGGCTACGGGAAAAGATTTTGACTGAGGCTCATGAGTCTAGATATACAACTTATCTAGGTTTAACTAAGGTGTATCATGACTTGAAAGAAATTTGCTGGTGGAACAATACAAAGACAAACATGGTGAATTTTGTGGCTAAATGTACGGTTTGTCAACAAGTTGATGTGCCATGGTTTTATGGCAGATTGGATGCTTAAAACAGTGAAGTTATGCATTGACTTAGGTTATTTTGTTGGATATGATGGGTGTTTTGTATATATTGCAACGAAATTGGGTTGGAAGTGGCCCAAAATGAAAAATAAAATAAAATGCTCTGAAAAGATGAAGTACTGGTCAGGATATGAGTCATAAAGTCACCTTACAACTCGTAGCCAGAGTAGTGAGGATAACAGTGAGCAAAGCTAAGTCTATAAGACAAGTAATAGAAGACTACGAGTCATAAGATCAAATTATGACTCGTAGTGTCGAGTTGTACCATGAAGAGTATGTAAAGTTCTGTGAATTGATGATCCAGTGGTCATGAGGGAAGATCATGAGTTGTAATGTCAGACTATGACTTGTGGTAAGAAGTCTTAAAGGAAACAGTCTCAAGTACCCTAAAGGTGAAAAGCTACTGGAGTGACTACGACTGGCAGCCTATGACTCATACGGTGACTATTCAAGTCGAAATGACTAAAACTCAAAACAAGCTATGACAACATGCAACGAGTCGTAATCAGACTTAATAACTCATTGCTAGAGGTGTGACCACTTTCGACTTAATTTTCCAATGTTGCTTTAATTAGGATTTCTTTATTATTTTGAGATACTATAAATACCCTAGGGCTATTCCTTTATTATGTGACGTACTTTTGAGATATTTTCACGCAGTTTGACATATTCATTGTCCGTGGGATTTTTGTTTGATAATTAATTTGAGACTTTGGATTTTTCTTCTTTTATTCTTATGTAATTAATTCTATATTTTCTTTATTGACTTTCATGGATTGTTGCATGACCATGAGTAACTAAATTCCTTAGCTAGTATTGTGGAACCATGGTATAGTAACGAATTAGGGGAAGTGAAAGATTATTTGAGATAATTGTTGCGGTGTATCATGATCTTCTTCGGTTGGAATTCTTTATAAACGGTCGAAAATATTAAGAATCAGCCTACATTTGAGATTATCCGCACAAGGGAGGTCAAGATTAGGAAAAAGAGATTACAACGGTGATTCGAGGCTACCAACCCTCGTCTAATAACTTAATACCCATAAGGTGATGGTTAAAATGGGATTGGAGACAAGAATTAAGAAGGTAACACTCTTAGTCTCACAAAGTGAAGAGTGAGATTTGCCAATTCGTCCACAAGACAGTTGGTGATACCTATTTATTAGATTCTACATCTGTAGTAGTCAATTTAGCCGAATTAAGCACGAGAATCCTATGAGTTATAAAGCCAGAGAGAACACAGTCCTATTTTATCTCTTATATTAATTATAACTAGAAGCATCCAAAATTGTCTCTCTTTTTGCTGTTTGATACAAATTCCCCTATTTACTTTCCCATACTTCTTGATATTTCAGCAAGTTTGAGATATAAAGTCAGGATTTTCCCTGTGGGATTAACCCCAACCTTTTTTGGGTTACTTTACTTGACAACAAACATAGTATCTTTAGATTGAAGATGTATCTTGGGCATTATCAAATTTTAGTGCTGTTGTCGGGGAATACGCTGTTGAATTGTTGAGGTTTCAGGTCCTTTAGTTCATCTTCTTAGTTGGGTATACATGGGTATATGCCTAATACTAGAAGTTGAGGAAATCCTTTTCTCCTATTTAATCCTGAACCAAAAAGACTACTATAGCCTAATCGTACGATGAGTGAACAAGTACATGTATACAATTTAAAAGGGGTTTGGGATGACCCTCTTGATGTATCTCTCCTTTCTCCTGGTGATCCATAGAATATTATTGATAGACTGACTGAGTTAATGTGAGTAAAATCTGCTAACCAAAGAAGGCAAGCCGAGGAAGGCTTAAGACTGCTTAAAGTTACAAAAAGTCTTATGTGGAAATGAGGCAGAGGGAGTTGGAGTTTGAAGTGAGTGATTGAGTGTTCTTGAAGGTTTCTCCTATGAGAGGATTCATGAGATTTGGGAAGAAGGTAAATCTCAATATCTCTTACATTGGTCCGTATTAGATTTTAAGGAGAATTTAAAATATTGCCTATGAGTTAGATTTTCCTACAAGTTTGTCTTCTATTCATCTTGTATTCCATATGTCTATTCTAAAAAGTGTGTGGGTGATTCTTCTTTGATAATGCCTGTTGAGGATGTTGGTATTTCAAATTATTTGTCTAATAAGAAGGTCCCGATTAATATTTAGATAGGCAAGTTCATAGATTGAGGATAAAACAGGTTGGTTCAGTGAAGGTTATTTGGAGAAATCCAAATGTGGAAGAGGCTACATGGGAAGCTAAAGAAGATATGAAGGCCAAGTACCTATTCTTGTTCCCCGGGTTGGATGAAAGTTCTTGAGGTATGAGTTTCATTTTCCTCTTGTAGCATTTCAAATTTGTCATTTGATTATGGTACATTCTTGCTATTATTGTGCTTAAAATATCCTAACTCCTCATTCAGGGACGAATGATCCTAAGAGGGATAATCTAGGACCCCAAAAAATTTCAATAATTTTATTTTTGAATCTCCTACTTGCGTAACATCGATTTTTGACTTGAATTATGTTTACGGATGTTAAAAGGGTGTTTTGGAAAAGTTTTGGAAGGGTTCGAGGTCACTTTGGAACCCCAAGGTAGTAAGCCTCCATGATAGTAGTGTTCCAGAGAAGTTAACCTCTGCATAAGAACGTGGCACAGAGGCTAACCTCTGAGATAAGGTCGTGCCAGAGAACTTTATTAAACTTATCCAGTTCAATTTTTTTCACTTGGGGTGAGGTTCTATTTGTTTTTTCATCCTTCCCACGAATTTTAAACAGATAATATACCCTTTTCCTTCAGGTATAAGGATCAAACACCATTCTCTTCCTATTTAATACTTAAACCAAGAAACTTTATGGGGTGTCACTATTTAGGCTCTAAACTCAAAATTGTTTTCAATTTCTTCTAGATTTCAAGAATGTACCTCTTTCCCTAACTTGAATTTTACATTATGGAATTAATTGATGGGATATTCATGTGATTTAACTTCTGGGTTTGATATTGGGTTGAGGGGTTTTGATTGGTATTACTTGAATTACTTGCTCCATATTTTAAATTGATAATTTATGCTTTAAATTTATAGTCTTTAGACTGAATAGGTGCATTGTTATTGGAATTGGAATGGGGAACATGGGTTTCCCCAAATTGGTGACTTTTTGGCTTAGTAATGGAATTAACCTTAACCCAGTTTGAAAATTTGGTTTTTGAACATGGATAATTGCATAATGTAACTTGTCTTTTAAACTATTGCACTTCATTAATGGCTAAATGGATTTGATCATCCCTTGGTGGCCATGGTTTGATTTAAAATAGAACTTGGGACTCAAATGGTTACATGAATTGGTTTGGCATGATTATATGATCTTACAAGCATAATTGATATGACGATACCAAGTGGTAAATGCCATAATATAAGACTCCTGGGTTAATGATTGGGATTATGTACAAACTATTTTGATTTGGGATTAAAGGTAATTGTGTAACTCACCGTGAAGGTGTAGTCCCGGGGGACTAACATTGGAAACCACGTTTACCAGTGTGAGGTATATATGACCGTGTGCTTGGTTCACATATTATATTTTTGGGATGGATAAAGCCTTGATGTATTTAGACTTTCCTTCAATTTCCTTAGTTTGTGCGGCTAACACGCACTGGGGCCCTTTCAGTAGGGGAAGCTGAACCCATATAGCCCATGGGTGTCTTTAGGATAGGGCGAGCTACACAGTTCAGGCTAATGGTTTACACTTTCATGTTCATAACCCTTATCCCTATCCCAACATCCTATATATATACATATGAATATGGTGCATTTGCTGGACTACCTTTTGATAATTCAAATATGCATATTATAAACTTTGTGGTGATCCCACACTTTATAAAATTTACCTGGAATGATTCAGGAGTCTATTTAGATGAGACACAAGAGAAGCTACTCTGTGGATGGGGGAATTGCTCCATGGTTTTATTACTACTTGAAATGAGTAGAGGACTAAGTTCTTGGATTAATTCTTTTCACCATCCATGATGATGCAATTGAAAATTGAGATATACAACTTTTGATGGTTGCATTCAGAGGCACTCTATGAGACTTATTTAAGGTTCAATAAGAACCTACAAAGTGTTATGAACCATAGGATTACTGGTAGAGACTTGATAGATATCTTCAACAGAGCCTTGAATGATAACACCAAGGTTGTAGAAGACACCATCTCTGGTGCGACTTTCATGAGTCTACGATGGGAGAATGCTTCTGAGATCTTGCATTGGATCAAAAAGATCAATAGAGGTTTGCATAATATGAGGAGGATAGAACAACCAATTCTTATACAATTAGAGCAATAGTAGAACAGAGAATTCTAGATGAGATAGTAGCTCAAAAGGCAGCATAACTGAGGACTGATATTGAGTTGCTTATTAAGCAATTTGTGGCCGCTGGAGTGTAAAAGGTCAATATAGTGGGTGCACAAGGTAATGTATCTAGATATGAAGATTTGAATTCTGAGGAAGAGGCAAAATATCTTGACAAAGAGGTGGTAGCTTTTCAAGTTAAGGACTAAGGGTCTAATCAAGACAATTGAAACTTTAGGCAAGGGAATCAAGGTTGGAATTACTATGAATATAACTACAATAGGTCCGGGTATAGAGATTAGAGTAAGGACAAATGTAAAGCCTCGAGAGGACCCCCCGGACATCACATGGTGCTTAGAACTATGAATAGCCCCAAGATAACCTATGATATATTTTCAACTTGAAACTCACATGATAAATGAACTAACATATTTATAAACTGAAGGTAGAAATTCCACATCTTAGCGTACATCTTTAACTTTGGAAACCTTAAACAAATTCTTCAAACTTAAAACATACACAATCTGACAAGCCTCTACTTCTAACTAGAGAGCCACTGGGACAGACCCCAGCTGGCTCAAACATAAGTGGAAATCAATGGTCTAAAATAACTTTGAACACTTAACAGGAGTCTGATAAATTAGGTCCTTAGACTATGAGGACTCACCAAAGTCGGGATACAGGTAATGATGTCCGTAGTCAATCGTACTGCTGGAAAAGAGCACTAGAACCTACATTATAAGACATTGTAGCACATAGAAATATAGGTAGGTTAGTACCTCTAGAATGTACTAAGTATATGGGGGGTGAATGCATAAGTAAAACGGGAATGGAATATATGTGTATGTACTTTAAAATAATGCACGCTAAGCGTAAATGGCTCACCTTGGACTTGAGTAACAATAAAGACTAGAAAATTATAAAACATGGATGATAAAGCATATGAATAAGCTTAGTGAGCCATAAAACTTAGTTTCTAAAATCCTTACTTCTAATCTTTCTTATAGGAGATTCTTCTAATCGACATAAACCATGTGAGCTATCATGGAGTCCAATGTCTTACCCATGTTGGGAAGAGCTGTTCTACCCTTTCCATCAGAATAAAATCTTAACTTAAGTAATCACTATACTTTATCCATATTTTAAAAAAGGTTAACCTATAGTGGCTCGTAGTTTCTAGGAACTTTGGATACGCTTATCAGCATTTCCTTCTCGGTGCTAAATACTACTCCCAGAATATATGTATGCTCATACTTAAGAAATCCACCTTAAAGTGGCACAAGGGTTTATAGAATGGAAACTAGTTATGCTTCTCTTTACTTTAAATCATAATCAAGATTAATACTTGTGGATTTCATGTCTTATCTTTAGATCAACGGATCAAGCTTTCTTAAATCATGCTATATTGCATATGAATGGAACTTTAAAATCTTAAAATTTCTTGTAAACTTAATACTTCTTCTTGAATCTTGAAACTCTTACTTTCTTTAATAACCGTTATAACAAAATAGTAGGCTCAATACCCATGTAGAAATCTTTCATCAGAATCCATATCAAAGTAATGAAACTTTAATCACAATATCAGTCTTAAATTTCAAAACATGAATACATGAAACCTTTAAGCATCTTTAGCCTTAAATTCATAAGATAATGATTTGCCTTAATGTATAAGAATTTAAGGGATGAACCCTAATATAAAACATATAAATTCAATCTTAAAATTATGTTTTTTTGGGCACAATGATGGAAAATTAACCTTTTTCCAAAACCCTATATACGTGGAATTGTTTGACTTGTGAAGTAGACTTAAACTTTGAGACTTGATAGATGGCTTGGTGAGAAAACCCTAATCTTGCTGTTCTTAAAGATGAAGGAGAGAAGATATTGTTAATTGACTAAAGGATAGAGGAAAATAATGCCTCTTTGGAGTTATAAGTCATGGTTTAGGAGTTATATGAGGGGAAAAGATGAATAATCGCTTTAATTAAACTTATAAAAAATTAATTGCCAGTTGTTATGAGTCAAACGTACTACTCATATGGGAAGGATACGAGTTGGCTTCATAACTCGTAAACTTGGCAGGGGAAAGATGGTATACACTGGTCAACATATGATTCTAAAATTATAACTCCTACCCTCTCAATATGACTTATAGCGCCCACTCATAACTTAGATAGAAACTTAGAGAACCTATACTATTGAACTCATGACCTGACTTCATATAACTCATGCCATCTTTGATTCTTTCTAGGGTCAACTTGTATCTACAATAGATTCCAACTACTCCATACTTCTATAGGTATGCCTTACTATATACAACTCCTATATAGTATGTACAACTCAAGGAAATGAGTCATATGTTGTGTAGTGGCTTTCAGATATGGGGTATTATAACAAAGATGGCTTTAGGAAGTAGAAAGATAATTAAAAAGACAAAAGTGGTCTATACATTCCATCGGGAATCATGATGACGAGTCCTGAAATTCAAGGATGAAATCTTTGCTTGTGAAACTTGTCATGGGGTCAGAGAGCCAGGAAAATTGCCTTAAGAAAATTAGGGCAGAAATTTTGGGAATGAGACAAAAGGTTGAGTCTCATGTGATTTCTATTAAATAGCTTGCCATAATTTGGGAAGATATTCGCCATATTAAACTAGCCAAACAAGCACACTTTAGAGCAACACCATCCAAAATCCTCGGAATGATAGTCATTCTATAGCTGCTACTACTCGGAGTGATATGTCTACTACTGACCTACATATGCCTGTAGTTGATGACAAAAAGGGATGAGATAGTGATTATTGATGATATAAATGAGTGTAAAGCAAAAATATAGTGGTAGATGAAAATGCATCTTACAAGCCTAAGCCTGACATGGGGAAAAAAAAGGTCACACCATTATTAAAGTCCATTCCACGACCTCCTCCTCCTTTTCCAAAAAGATTTAAAAAAAGACAAAGAGGGAATATTATAATTTTATCTTAATATTGAAGGATTGATTGGTGAACATCCCTTTTGTGGAGGATTTATAGAAAATGCCATGCTATGCAAAATTTATGAAGGACTTGGTGAAAAAAAGAGGACTGTGAGTTTTGACCCGTGGACAATATATATTACTGTAGTACAATAGCCTCTAGATTATTTATTGAGTAAAAAGAAGACCCAGGTGCATTAATCCTATGTACTATTGGGTGTTCTAACTTTGAGAAGGCATTGTGTGATTTGGGTTCTAGATTTAAATTAACGCCCCTATAAGTTTACAAATAGTTGGGGTATCCAAACCAACTTCAATGAGTCTTTTCATGGCAGTTCCACAGTGAATAAACTGGATGGAATTTTATGTGATGTCTTGGTGAAGGTTGTATCCTTTATTTTGTAGTTTATTTTGTCATCCTTGACTGTGAGGTTTCTATTACATTAAAAAGGCCTTTCATCATGAATGGTCGTGCATTGGTTGACATAGAAACTAGATAGCTTAAGTTTCAGTTGAATAATAAACAGGTTACTTATAACATATGACACTCCATGAAATAGCCAATTAACATGTGCGTGATCTTAGTGATAGATATAATAGATGAGGATAAGTTGGTAGTTCCTATTGAGGAGAGGCTTGGTATTGAGGAACTCACAACAGTAATCATGAATTTTAATAGTGATGGTATTGATGAGTATGATGAGATGATGATCACAGTTATTGGTAAGGGTTCATATATTTATACACCAAAGAAACTAGATCTTGATCTAAAGAATAGAGTGACCCCACCAGATAAACCTTTTATTGATAAGCCTCTCTTTTTGAGCTTAAGTATCTTCCATATCATTTGCATTATGTATTCATGGGGACCAACAACACGTTGTCGGTTTTCATTGCACTTGATTTGTTAGAGTGGCAAGTTGAGGCCTTAGTTTTTATTTTGCAGAGGTTTAAACGGTCCATTGCTTGGTCTATTACTTAAATTATTAGAATTCCACCTATAATTTGCACACACAAAATTTTGCTCGAGCTGGAAAATATACCCAACATTGTGCACTAATGTATATTAAATCTGTCTATATAGGAGGTTATGAAGAAAGAGATCATTAAGTGGTTGGATGAAGGTGTTATTTTTCCTATTGTTGACAAAAAGTAGGTGAGCCAGTCCAATGTATGCCAAAAAATAGTGGAATTTCGGTGGTTTCGGTAAGAAGAATGAGCTAATTCTTATAAGTCCAGTTATTGGATGGAGATTTTTCATGGATTATAAGAAGCTAAATTCATGGATCGAGAAGGATCACTTTTCTATGCCTTTCATGGAATTGATGTTAGACTGTTTTACTGGTAGTGGATAGAATAATTTTTGTTGATGGTTATTCGAGGTACAATTAGATTTCTATCACCCTCCAATACTAAGATAATACCACTTTCACTTCTCCATATGAGACATTTACATTTAGGAGAATGTCGTTTGTTCTATGAAATGCTCCCACAACTTTTCATCATTGTATGGCGTCCATCTTTTCTAACACGATGGAGAAAACTATTAAGGTATTCATGGATGACTTTTCAGTTGTGTCCTGTGGGTGACTCATTTAATAACTATTTGGAATATCTCACTAATGTTCTGAGGAGATACGAGAAATGTAACTTGTTGTTGAATTGGAAGAAATGTCACTTCATGGTTAAAGAAGGAATAATGCTTGGTCATAAGACTTTAAGAAAGGGAATTGAGGTCACTAAGACGAATATTAACAGATTAAAAAAATTACCTCCACCAGTTTCTATGAAGGGCATTCATAGCTTTTTGAGATATGCAGGTTTTATCGATGGTTAATCATGGACGTCTCTAAAATCCCAAATCCATTGCGCAAATTATTAGAGAAGGAAGTAAAATTTATGTTTGATGAGGCGTGTTTAAAGGTGTTCGAGTTTCTGAAAGAGAAGTTGATTTTCAACCTATTATTCTGTCTTCCAATTGGACCTTGTCATTTGAGGTTATGTGTATACCAGTGGAATGGAACTAAGTGCAGTCCTAGGACAGAGTGAGAGAAGATCTTACATCCTATATACTATGCTAGCAAAGCTCTTAATCCTACCCAGAAGAATTATATTGTGACTGAACAAGAGTTTCTTGTTATTGTGCTTATATTCAAGAAATTTTGGTTTTACTAGCTTGGCACAAAAGTGATTATGTATACTGACCATGCAACTCGTAGATACCTTATAGAAAATAAGGATGCAAAGTCGATGTTGATTAGATAGGTACTTCTGTTACAGGAATTTAACATTGAATTCAAGGATTGAAAAAGGACTGAGAATTAGGTGGCCGGCCATTTATCACACCTTGAGGAGGAGGCAATGTTGAAACTAGGGGATGAGCTTGAAATTGATAATACTTATCTAGATGAGCAAGTGTTGGCAGCATCACAAGACTTAATTCCTGGTTTGCAAATTTTGCCAATTATTTTGTAAGTGATCTAGTTCCAAAAGATATGTCATTTCAACAATGAAAGAAGTTCATGCATGAAGTGAGAAAATTCTTTTGGGATGAACCAAACTTTATTTGGGATTTGTATAGATGGCGTGATCCGAAGATGCATTCCTGAGGTTGAGATGATGATTATATCAGAGGCATGTCACTCATCAATAGTTGGGGGTTTTTCTGGAGGTGTATGGACTACGCATAAGATCTTGCAATATGGATACTACTGGCCTACCATTTGCAAAGATTCCCATGATGCAATGGATGGGACTAATGTCAAAAGTAAGGAAATGTTTCTCAAAGACATAAACTTCCAATGACTACTATCCTTAAGCTTGAGTTGTTTGATATTTGGGGTATTGACTTTTCATGGATTGAAGTATATATTGATTGTTGTCGACTATGTTTTGAAGTGGGCACTACCAGTAGATGGAGGCAGTTATGCTTTATAACAATGAAGGTAAGAGTGTCATAAATCTTAAAAAAAGAACATATTGTCTAAATTTGGGACACCTAGGGTTATCACTAGCAATGGAGGATCCCATTTTTGCAATCCTCTATTTAAGGACCTGCTTGAGAAATATGATTTGAACACAAGATGGTGACACCTTACCATCCTCAAACAAGCAGGAAAGTTGATGTTTCTAATCGGGAGATCAAGTCCATTTTGGCAAAAACTTTAAATACCAATAGGATGGATTGGTCTAGCAAGTTAGATAATGCACTATGGTCATACCAAACAACATTCAAAATCCCTATTGGTGCCTCCCCATATAAGCTTGTGTATGGAAAAGTATGCCATTTATCCATCAAAATTGAACATAAGGCATTGTAGGCATTAAACAGATTGAATCTAAAATGGAGTGATACAACAAAGATGAGATGAGAATAGATGAATCAGATGGATGAATTTTGTGTCTGTGCTTATTAGAGCTCACTCTTTTATAAAGATAAGATGAAGTTGTATGATGATCACAAGATTGAGAAGAAAAAATTTATTACAAGCGATATAGTACCATTGTTTGACTCAAGGCTAAAGCTATTTCCTGGAAATTTGAAATTAAAATAGAAAGGCCCATATAGAGTGGTTACGGTGTTTCCCTATGACACAATCAAACTTGAAAGCAAGGAGGGGCTGAAATTTAAGTTCAATGTCCAAAGGGTGAAACACTACTTGGGTGAAAGTAAGGAATCAAGGTTTGTCTGTGAAGTAGATTTTAAGGAGGCTTGAGAAATCAATCGAACCCAAGTCGTGCTGCGATGTTAAATCAGGCGTTTCATGGGAGGCAACCCATGGGCTTGCTGGTGAAGTTTGAGTAATGAATATAACTATGTCAGTCTGCAACATTAAATCAAGAACTTCTTGGAAGGCAACCCATGATTTTGTACTTATTACTTTTATAGGGTAATGGGTGTTACTTGTGCAGTGATGATGCAGGAAAAAAGTATAGACCATGAAAATACCCGTGATCGTGGGTTTAGTTGCCTACTCAAATTTTATGGAAGTCTTACAGGATGAAACTAGGGAGTTATCCTACGATGAGTTACCATGATCATACCTACATTTCACGATTGTGGTGTCCATCGTCTAATCAAAATCCTGCTAACCCGTAGCCAGGACATCAAACCTATAATTTTAAGGAACAATTGTGATTAAATACAACGATCATCCTTAAGCTTCATAGGTTCCTAGGTAAGTTTCCTTCAATCCTTATAGTATGATGAGATATCATGATTGTGGTTTGAAACTATGAGTATATTAATCTCCCATCTGTGGAGTCCACCTAAATAATAAGGATTCGATCTAACCCAACCCATATAGGGTTTTAAACGTTTAATCCCTTATCAGTCACCTAATCTTTGGTGACCCAAAACCAGGCCTGGCTGTGACGGGTATCTCAAACCCACCAAGGGCCAGAGACCACCCCGTTAGCCTTACCTCCAGATCATATACAAAAAATATAGAATAGAATCCAACCAAAATAATGATAAAGATAGATAATTTAAATGACAATTCTAAGAATTTAAATAAACAACTAACCAACACTTGTCTACTAAAACCTCTAAAATCAGAGATAAACTAAGTCAGGACATGCCCTCGACTACGACAAATACAGTCTGAAAGTACTAAAAGAGTAAATAAACCAGCAAAATGATAGGGCCTTCTGAACGATGGAGGCTCACTACTTTACAATAGATAAACAGGAATACCAAATCACCTAGCACTGTATACGAGCAACAGAAAACCCTTCGGAGCCTACATCATGAAATGATATAGCGTACAGGGATGGTCAGTGGGGCGAGCATTGGCATATAAGTCAGGGAAAGGGATAAAATAGTTCCATTTACCAAAACCAATAAAAATCCACATGCACAACATTTATATATACATTTATAGGATGGCAGGATAGGGACAAGGGTCATGGACATGAGATTTTAAAGTATTAACATGAATTATGTAGCTGACTCCATCCTAAAGGCACCCATGGGCTAAAGTGTCCATCGCTTCTTACTTGAAGGGACAGTGCGTGCACAAACCAAGGAAAAATTAAAAAAAGGCTAAAGACACCAAGACTATATCTCTCCCAGTATATATGTATATATATAATGTGTGTTTCAACTACACGATGATCACAGGGACCCCCAACACCAGCAAATATGGTTTTCAGTGTTGATTCCCCCGGGACCTATATCGTCATGGTGAGATACACAATTCTCTTTAAACCCACATTAACATAGTAGAACATAAACCAAAAATTAACCCATGAGTTATTTATTAATACATTTACCAACATGGTATTAACATACCAATATGCTTGCTAGCTAATTTAATTATGCCAAACTAGTCTATATAACCAAACCGACTTCCAAGTTCCATTCAAAATCAAAAACCAAGGCCACCAAGGCCATCTAAAACCGTATTCATTCATTATACTTTAATGAAATGGGTTCAAAATACAAGTTAAACCATGCAATTATCCATATTCCAAATCAAGTTTACAAAGTGGGTTGAGGTTATTGCCATTATCATGCCACAATTTCCATTAATTTAGAAAACCTATGTCCCCCATTCCAACCATTAAAAAAAATACACCAATTCAGTCCCACAAATAATAAATTAAAGTATAAATAATTAATTTAAAACGTAGGTCAAGTAATTCAAGAGAAAACAAGCAAAAGCTCTCAACACAATATCAAGCCCATCAATTTAAATCATATGAATATTCAATGATTTAAAGCCATAATGTAAAATAAAAGTTAAGGAAAGAGAAACATGCCTGAAATATAATGGAGATCAAAGAGAAATCAAAGTTTGGAGCTTGAATATTGAATTCTTTGTAAAACTCTTGATCTTTCTTGGGTTTTGAGTTAAAGAGGAAAAAGAATGGTTTTGATCTTTGAAAACTAAAGGGAAAGGGGTTATTCTATGTTTAAAAGTCGTGCAAGGGGTAAAATGATAAAAAGCCTCTCACCCCAAGTGAAAAAACAAAACCTGGATAAATTTAATATAGCGTCATGGCACACCCTTATCGCGGAGGTTAGCCTCCGTGCCATGCCCTTATTGTAGAGGTTAACCTCTGTGGCATGTCACTATTGTGGTGGCTTGCTGTCTTGGGGTTCCAAAATAGACCCGAACCCCTTTTAAAAATTTTAAAACTTTTATAAACCACCCTTTTAACAGCCTTTAACATAATTTAAGTAAAAAATTGACATTACGTACACGGGAGGGTAAAAATAAATTCATCAAAATTTTGCAGGGTTTTATATTATCCCCTTCTTTAGGATCATTCATTCCCGAATGAGAAGCTAGGATATTTTTTGCACGATAACAACAAGAATGAATTAGAATCAAGTGACAAATTCAAAATAGATAAGAGGGCAAACGAAACCCATACCTCAAGCGCTTTCATCCAACACGGGGAATAAGAACGAGAACTTGGCTCTCATACCTTCTTCACTGTCCCATGTAGCTTCTTACACCTTTTGATTCCTCCAAAGAACCTTCATCAAAGCTACATATTTTGTCCTTAATCTATGAACATTCCTATCCAGTGTCTCTACTGGGACCTCTTCATAAGACAATGAATCCATGACACTAACATCCTCAATATGCAATATCAAAGAACGGTCACCCACACACTTTTTAAGTATATACACATGGAAAATAAGATGAATTTAAGCCAAACATATTGGTAAATAAAGTTCATAAGTGACATTCCTAATTCTCTTTACAATCTAATACTGTCATGACCAGAGACTACCCCCTAGTCATAATACAGTGCATGAAACCACAAGTGATCCTAAGCTAACCCATGAACTAGCATACTGCTTGAGCAACTGATTAGAATATATAAAATAACTATGATTGCTGTGCAAAAATGTAATAATGGAATAATCTAGATAATTATAATACTGATAAAGTTAACATTTTGATAAAAATAAAGAGAGAACTGGAATTTACATTTTATGACTCGGATCAACTATCTATGAAGCCTCTACTATACTGACTATAGATAACTGGGATATGCCTCTAACTACCATAAATAAATACATATGAATAAATACAATAAAGTAAATGAACTACAATTGGCTGGAGTCCCCAAAATATGAGAACTCATTACTTGCTGGCTGGAAGCTGCAACTATCTAATTATGATGTGTAGGTTACAATTGGTACCTACATTATAAGACACTGTAGCACGTATACATTAAAATGGATTAGTACTTTGGAATGTACTGAGTAAGTGGGGTAAATGTAATAACTAAAACTAACTATATACATAATCTTAAAATATGCATGCTAAGTGTAAGTAGACTCACCAAGAGACTGAGATAAACTGAAAGCTGAAGTATCTTAAAACATGAGTAACAAACATAATCTGATAAGATGGCAAATCACTACACTTAGTTTCTTAAATCTTTACTTTTGTAGAACAAGAAGAAATTAAGCTGGGAAGCAGTAAAACAAGAATATTGTATGAATACTAGGTCTGAAACTACGTGTGGAAACTGAACTAACTCGAGGATCCGATTAACTGAATAATTGATGCCTGTGGGACTGAAGGATTTAAATCTAAGTAAAGCAAAAACTAATGTCTATGTACTGAGTTGCTGATATCTGAATACGAACTAACTGGTTTCAAAACACTGAATAGCCGATGACTGAATATTGGATAATTGACATCTAAATATTGATTAACTAGTACCTGTCTATCGATTAACTGATATCTATTTATACATTAACTGATATCTAAATACTGATCATGTAATACTGAACTGTATTTAGTCTAAATAACTATACTAAAACTGTGGGAGGTACCATGTAACCGACATTCCCTAATCTAAGCTAATCAGAGTCCAACCTGTAACCACATTTAGAAGGGTGTCAGTATCATGCCACGGGTACTAACACTCGCTGTGTGGATCCACTAATATAATGTCCCTAAGGACTAGGGAGTTAGTCCTAAACTGAAGGATGACCCCGAAGAGAGTGTCAGTCCTAAACTAGAGGTTGACATCTCATAATCCTACACTGGCTACATAGTTCTGGAACTTAGGGACTACTAATAAGGACCCAGTCCTAACTAGCGGGTGAGATTATATCTCTAGGTTTGATCGGTGCTAAATCCTACTCCCAACTGAACTGACACTGAAATCATAAATTGGTGCACGCACTGAAGATTGATATGCTCATACATGGTGTTTTGAAAAATTACAGTGCATATATAATCTGAAGTAACCATGAACTTGTAAACTGAGGTATTTAAGATGAAATAACATTGGTGGGTTCATTATAAACACGATAATCTGAGTATAGGGATAAAATCATGGTTCTGACTGACTTGTTACTTGAAAATGGAAATATGTAAAAACCCATAGGTATCGAATGTTCGTAACCCACCAACATTGAATGATTCATAAAATATAGTATTAATGCTTAAAACTGTAGTATGGAAATCATGGTTCGAAGATCCAAAACATAAACATCTTACCAAGTAAGTGAAGAGCATAAACTTGAACATGGGAATGTGTTAAACATGAGTAAACAACATGGCTACATGGCTAAGCTCATAATTTGATATTATATCATGAAATTTACTTGAATAGGACATGGGAAATCAAAACTTAAAGCTTGAAATAATCTAACTTTTCATGGAATCATATGTGGACATGATTTGAGTTCAAACTAATAAGGAGAACATGAATCAAACTCATCTTGAACATGCAAAATTTCATAATGAAGGAAAAACTCATACTTTAATCAAAGTGATAAAATTCAAAACAAAATATCAACTTTGTAGTTTGAAACATGAATAAGTACAACTGTTATGCTCTTTTGTCCCTTAAATCACATAATAATACTATGCTTTCAACATATGAGGATTTGGAAATGAACCTTAACTTAAAATATATAAATTCAACTTGAAAATCATACATTTGGGCATAATTTTGAAAGTTTAACCTTGTTCAAAACCCCACATACCTTATTTAGATGAATTCTTAAAGAAACTTGAAATTGGAACTTGAACCCTAGAATTCTTGAGAAAGAAAGCATGAATCTTGGGACTTGAATGATGAGATTATGAAAGAAACCCTATTCTTGATGTTTTCTTGAAGATTATTGAACTTGGAAGCTTGAATTCTGTAATTTCTTGAGAGGAAAAGCTTGTATTACTGTTCTTGGGAAAGGGGAGGGTTCTTCCGTGAGCTGATTTGACGGAGAAGGGAAAATAATACCCATTTTGTGCCTTAGACGTTTGGGGTTAAGGGGAAAGGACCAAAGTGCCCCTAACCCTTAAGAAGCAGAAATAGTGAAGGAATAGACTCCGCATTTTGCCCCTTAGTCCAGGGGATTATCCCCCACACCGCCCTCCTTATCCCGGGGGAATAACCCCTTCGGCATGGGCTTTTCGCCTGCCTTTGCTGCCTCTCATAAAAAAGGCCATAACCTTTCTCTCGGGTATTAGATTAAGGAAATATTAGTATAGTTGGAAAGATAACTCAATTATCTATCATTTGGTGGGGTTTTAGATGAAAAATTCTACATATCTAAAATGTTATGCACATTCAAAGTTGACTCTTGTAGAATTGAATACAAAGATTTGGCAGAATCAAGGGCTCTTAGCTTAACTTTGCTCTAAGTGATTGCCATGAACATTTTTCACCTCAAAAGCATTATTAACACTAACATAATGATCTACACATGTATTCATAGACAAATCATGGGATTAGAGTTTACAAGCATAGGAAAGATGGTTTAAAGTCTAGCTAAAACATACGGGGTGTTACATTATCTCCCCCTTAAAATCATTTGTCCTTGAATGATGGATAGGAACTTGTTGAAGTATTATGTGTGTGGAATGATGTACGCATGGCATGTATGGTAATGAAGGATGTAGCTAAGATGAAACATTATAACTTTTATAACGAAACTGATTTCTGAGCTAACTTGTACAAGGGGTATTACAATGTTTAAGGTGGAATACTTAGAAAACTGAGATTATGCATTGAACACTTATAAACCGAGTCATGGCTAAATGGCTGAATCTGAAACATGATGCTTAGACTGAACTGAATTCGCAACTTGCATGGACGTGAATGAATTACCTCATGGACTAGCCATATTCATGAAACTTCAGCTAGTAAAACTAGATGGAAAGATGGAAAACCATATGAGCTTGCTTGTCTGACTGCTAAACAAAATTACTGGCTATACGGATTGAATTATACTGAAAGATTATATGAAACAAGAGTATTTCTTCAACACTCTTTGTAAGAAGTTCTAATAACATTAGAGAGCAAATAATCTTGGGCATGATCTGAGTGAGATATCTGAACAAGGAATCTTAATATAGCTATAACTCTATAACATGGAACATAGGCGTATGAAAGATAAGCTGAGGTAGAATTACTAGGCTTTAGGCAATGTATCTGCCTAATTCAAACTTATCCTCCTCCTTAAAAACTCACATGGGTATATATAATTACTCTAGTCAAAGTCTGAATTGAACTACAAACTCTCACTATGTTCAAGCCTAGCTCGAAATCACAAGGTACTACACATAACACCATAACACTAGTATAAACCATGAATTCAATACCCCGTGCATTTTCATAACTTCACATCTCAAGAATAATTCTTCTTACCTCTTCAATAACTAAATTCAGCCTTTTACCAGAAATTCACTAGTGCACAATGCATTCTTCCACTTATATACAACCATGACATTCCTTCCTATCATTATAACCACATATCAACTTCTAAAACACTCATAAAATCATCTTTTTTATATTCTCTAAACCTCTATCATTAGCAACTTCTACATACTACCCCAAGAAAACACACATAAAATTCTTAACTAACCATGACATTTACAAAAAGCTTAAAACTCAATCTTCCTTCAACCTTATAGCCTTATATAAAATAAGCATACAATCATATTTTCTTTAACAAGGAACATTTACTTTCCCTCATCTAAACAATTACTCATTACCACTATTATTTCAGAAGGAGAGGTCACTGAAGGTTAGAACATGAGATCCTAAAGCATGGAAGGATACTGTACATAACTTGACACTTAACTAAGGCCTGAAGAATAGAGTATCAACAACATAAATTCATTAAAGAGATCTAAAATGAGGACATAAATAACATAATCTGAATTGCAATGATCATTAAGAGTGTAACATGAGTACCTAAAACTGAACATACTTTAGAGCATGAGTACATGAGTCATAAATTGCATGACCTGAGTTTGGAGTTCATAAATTCATGGAATGTGATTCGCACTATTAAGTGAACTAGAACTCCTCATACAAGGATCTGGAAGTGTATATGATTCTATGGAAAATGCATAAATATGAGCTATGATCATAGGGCTGGCATGTAAGGCATGAGTAGATATCGTGATAACTGAAGTACAAAACTTTGCACTGAGATAAAAATGGGTCGGGTATCTTCCTCCCTTATTGATTTTCTACAATACACTGGCATTACTACTACAATCTGAGAGCCTAACTTGGTTACTTGTTCTATTATCTCCCCCTTAGCTTAAAGCTATCATTCTAAGTTTGCAGACCCCTTTACTAACTCTAAACTAAACTGCAACCATTTTACTCTGGAGTCCAAGATATAACAATACACATATTTACTAAAATCACCCTGAATGACTACACCTAAAAGTGTAAAAGACACTGCTAGTACTTCCTTCTAAATTCACACCATCTAGAATTTCATAGCTTCTTTCTATTAGATTATTTAACCATGATTCAAACTTAAATTCTAACACTTAACATGGATATTTCCCAAAATTTCAATGAACCATAATAATTTCCTTCATAGCCTACTAATGTCACACCTCTAAACCTATATTTTTTTCTAAATAGGAGAATTACCATTACACCAGTATTCCCAATATCATCATACCAAATTTTAAATCAACAAAATCAAATTCTTGCATGCACTATTTCAAGCCTATTGATTCACCTTTCATACAACTATATGGATACATAATCTACTAAATTCAATTAACACTATCCCCACTTTACTACTGCTAAACTTTTAGGTCCATGCTTCTAACTCTAGATCACATGCTATTATAGGATTTTGAGAAGGGATCTGAAATCACATCTGTCTTTGGATTAATGCATGATTTTCATGATCATAAATATAATCTTTCAAACTTCAGAACTTAAAAGCACTGATGGTATACTTTTGAGCCTGTATACAATCTCATAACTGTCTGAGAAATCTCTAAATATAAGGATTTAAGCTTGGCTATTTTTGTTTCCTCAAGAGTAAGGCATAATTGGCATGAATGGATTGACGTAAAACTTAGAGAATACTTCGACTGCATGATCTGAGACATAAATGAAGGGAAATATTTCTTAAATGCTAGTAGCCTCTCGAAGAAAAGTACAAATGTCTCCGTACCATTCCGCAAGACTCTGCTAGACATGACTTCATAGACACCCTAGGACACTTGAACTCTCTGCTCTGATACCAAGTTTTTCATGACCCGAGACTACCCCTAAGTCATAACACGATGCCAGGAACCACAAGTGATCCCAAGCCAATCCATGAACTGGCATACTGCTTGAGCAACTGATTTAGAATATATAAATAACTAAGTTTGATGTGCAAAAATATAATCATGGCATAATCTGGATAATTATAATGTTGATAAAGTTTAAATCCTGATAAAACTAAAGAGAGAATTGGAATTTACATTTCATGACTCTGACTGACTATCTATGAAGCCTCTACTATACTTACTATAGATAGCTGGGATATGCCTCTAACTATCAAAAATCAATACATATGAATAAATACAACACAGTACCTGAACTAAACTGACTGGATTTCCCAAAATAAGAGAACTCATCACCGACTAGATAAAAGCTACAACTATCTGATTATGATGTGTAGGCTGTAACTGGTACCTACATAATAAGACAATATAGCACATAGACATATATGTGGATCAGTACTTTGGAATGTACTGAGTAAGAGGGGGTGAATACAATAAGTAAAACTAAGTAGATACATAATCTTAAAACATGCATGCTAAGTACAAGTAGACTCACCAAGAGACTAAGATAAATTGAAAGCTAAAGTATCTTAAAACATGAGTAACAAACATAATCTAATAAGATGGTGAATCACGACACTTTGTTTCTTAAATCCTTACTTTTGTAGAATAAGAAGAAATGAAACTGGGAAGTGGTAAAACATGAATACTATATGAATACTGGGCCTAAAACTATGTGATGGAAACTGAACTAACCCGAGGATCTGAATATACAAACATACTGAGAATGAATCCATAAATATACAAAAACCAAACAAAACATATACTGAGCTGATCTAGTTAACTGAATAACTGATGCCTGTGTGACTGAAGGATTGAAATCTAAGTAAAGGAATGACTAATGTCTATATATTGAATAGTTGATATCTAAATACGGACTAACTGGTTTTCAAACACCAAATAGTTGATGAATGAATACAGAATAACTGACATCTAAATATTAATTAATTGGTATCTGTATACTGATTAATTGATAGCCGAATGCTGATTATGTATACTAAACAATTTTTAGTCTAAATAACTAGACTGAAATTATGGGAGGTATCATGTAGCTGACATATCCTAATCTAAGCTAATCAGGGTCTAACCTGTAGCCCCAGTTAGAAAGGTATTAGTATCGTACCATAACTACTAATACTAGCTGTGTGGATCCACTAGTCTGATGTCCCAAAGGACTAGAGAGTTAGTCCTAAACTAGTGGGTGACCCCTAAGAGAGTGTCAATCCTAAACTGGCAGGTGATATCTCATAATCCTACGTTGGCTATATAGTTCTGGAACTTAGGGACTGCTACTAAACACCCAGTCCTAACTGGCGGGTGAGCCCCCATCCCTAGGTTTACTCGATGCTAAATCCTATTCCCAACTAACTGATGCTTAAATTATGCACTGGTGTATCCACTAAAGACCTATATACTCAAGCATGGTGTTCTGAAAAATGATAGTGCATGCATAATATAAAGTAACCATGAACTTATAAGCTGAGGTATTTAACATAAAATAACACTAGTGGGTTCATTATAAAAATAATAATCTGTGTATGGGGATAAAATCATGGTTCTGAATAACTTGTTACTTGAAAATGGAAATATGTAAAAACATATAAGTGTTGGGTGTTCTTAACCCGTCAGTACTAAATGATTCATAAAATATGATATTAAGGCTTAAAACTGTAGTATGGAAATCATGGTTCAAAGATCCAAAATATAAACATATCACCAAGTAAGTGAAGAGAATGAACTTGAACATGGGTGTAATGCCCTAAAAATCTATCCTGAGGCATCACACGGTGCTTGGAACCGCAAGTGATCCCAAGCTAACCCATGAGCTGGCATACTATTAAGCAACTGAATTATAACATAATAAATAGCCGTTCTGCTGTGCGAAAAGATAATCATACTAAGTATCTTAAATAGATACAATACTGATAAACTTTACAATCTGGTAAATCTAAAGGATGAAATTGAAATTTACATAACTGTCTCAGACTGACATCTATGAAGCCTCTACTATACTGATTATAGATAGTTAGGATATGCCTCCAACTACCACTAATCAATACATATGGAAAATAAATAAGCTACACATGAACTAAAATTGTCTGGAGTTCTCAAAGTAGGAGAACTCATCACCTGTTGGCTGAAATCTGCAACTATCTGAGCATGATATGCGGGCTATGATTAGTACCTACATTATGAATAAATGTAGCCACACAGACGTATATATGGATCAATACTTCTGAAATGTACTAATTATGCAGGGGTGAATGTAATAAATAAAATTGATTTCATACACAATCGTAAAACATGCATGCTAAGTGTAAGTAGACTCAGCAATGGGCTGGAATAAATTGAAAACTGATATATTTTAAAGCATGAGTGACAAAAATTCTTTAATAAGATGGTGAATCTCCACACTTAGTTTTTGTAAAACTTTACTTTAATGATATAAGTATAACTGAAGCTGAATACTGGGCATGTAAAACTGGACTATACTTAGTCTGGATAACTGGACTGAAACTGTAGAGTATTATACATATGACAAAGGGATTGATTGAGTAACATGAGGTAACTGATCATGAATTCATGAAGACTGTATTATCTAAGAATGCAATACGAAACTCATAACATGATTCTGAAATAGTCTATAAATTGAGGTATTAGAATACTGATAATTGAATAATTAATAACTGTATGCGATAGTCAAGCAAACCTAAAACTGAACTAAGTTATTGGTCTGAATACAAGACTGGGACTGGGACTGAGATTGTAACTAAGACTGTAACTAAGACTATAACTGAGACTGTAACTGAGACTATATACTGAGTTTTGATAACTGATTAACTGATGTCTGAGTTTACTGATACTTTATTACTGATACATGGGAGACTATATCTAGTAGTCCTATTTTTGTGAAACTTTGCTAAGTTTCATACTGAGCTGAGTGACTACATATGATAGTCCTGAATCTGTAGAACTGAACTGAGTTCTGTACTGAGTCTAAAATTGAAATTGGAAGAAGTAGTCATCTAATCGACATACCCCTTTCTAAATAAATTTGGGGTCCAACCTATAACCCCAGTTGGAAGGGTATCATACCGTGCCATGAGTAAAGACAACTGAAGAGATACCCTCATCTGGTAGGTACTCTAGTGAGAGTGGTGGAACCCTCAACTGACAGGTTAAAACACCTCATCAACCCTCATCTGGCAAGTTTGATGTCTCAACCTACACTGGCTACGTAGTTATGGAATGCAAGGATTGATTCTAAGGATCACACAGTATATTAGTAGGTGAGCCCCCATCCTTGGGTTCACTCGATGCTGAATCCTACTCCCAATTGAATAGACACTGAACTAATTGCTAGAATGTATTGGGTTTGACTAAATTATTACTGATTGTGTTAACTGACTGAACTATTACTATTTGTACTGTTTAACTAAACTGAACTGTGTTCACTGAGTTTCGTGAACTGAAAGAAATACTACTGAATTCTATTAACTGACTAAATACTACAGAGGTCTGAATCGAATACTAGATACTACTAAGGTATGAACTGAATACTAAATACTACTGAGGTATGAACTGAATACTAAATGCTACTGAGGTCTAAACTGAATACTGAATGCTACTGAGGTCTGAACTGAATACTGAATGCTACTAAGGTCTGAACTAAATACTAAATACTACTGAGGTCTGAACTGAATACTAAATACTACTGAGGTCTGGAATTGACTGAGTACACTGAGTTATGTTACTGACTAAGTTTATTGAGTTCTGCTAACTGACTGAGTTCAACTGAGTTTTGTAACTGACTGAGAGTACTACTGATCATGACATGACTGATACTATTTTGTAACTGCCACTGACTCTAGGTAAACAGCTAAATTATCAGATATTAAATACCTCCAGGACTCGATATCATGAAAGTAAACTATCGCATGAACATAATAGTATAACAATCATCAATTGTTCACAATTCATTCACCTAGACTTGTCATTAAACACTTGGAGGTTATGGACTTCTACATAAAAGAGAAGACATAGTAACATGTCATGATTACTCTATTCAATTCATATGGAGATTAATACATGGACCAAAATTGTGAATTGGGGGAATTTACATGAAATTCACTTGAAATAAGGCGTGGACATTTTGTCACAACATGTAAGGATCAAACACGTGGAAAACATGAACTTAAAACATGGAAATATTTCTAATTATCTTGAATATAGGATCCACCATGAAATCAAACTAAAACTCTAAGGATGTGATATGTAAGCCTTTTTTCAAAATCATTCTTGTAGGCATTTCATCAAACACTTGTAATTCATGATTTAGGCTAAGCATGGAATAGTTAAAAATAGTAGTAATAGCATGATTTCACCTCTAAAATCATTAATTAGGGTTTAAATTTCGCAAACAATACCATTCAAATATGTAAGGTTCAACATCGCAAACAATTTCATGTAAACATAATATAAGCTTGAGATTCATGAAAATTTATAAGCAAAAATTCATGGGAACATGTAAAGATTATAACTTAAAACTTGAAATTTGGGTGTTGGGATCCACGGGTGAAAGAGGACCCATGGATGAACTCCCACATACCTCAATTTTTCTTGAATTGTGAAGAAAGCTTGAATCTTGAAATCTTGAATGATGCACTTATGAAAGAAATTTCATTCTTGATTTTTTTCTTGAAGGTTTATTGAACTAGGACTTTAACCCTTGGATTCTTGAATAAATATTAAATTCAAAACTTAAATCCTTGAGTTACTGAGAGAAAAGTTGAACTTTGTTCATGGTGGAAAAAAGGGAGGATTTACGTGAGTTTTGATGATGAAAAGTGGGCTAATAATGCCCTTTGGGGTGTTATAAATCGTCCATTAGATGTTTGGGGTCAAGGGGAAAGGACCAAAGTGTCCCTTGACCCTTAAGAAGCTAAAACTGTGGGGGAATAGCCCCTGCGTCATGACCCTTAGTTGAGTCAAGTAGCCCTCACGACGAAACCCCTATTTGGGTCAAGTAGTCCTCGCTTTGCGAGGCTATCACGACCTCTTACTGCCTCACACAAAAAACTGTATAACTTTTTATTTGAGTATCGAATTTTGGAAAAATTGGAATCGTTGGAAAGCTAATTCAATTATCTACAATTTGGTGGGTATTTATATGAAATATTTTACATATATAAAAAGTTGTATATATTTAAAATTGACCCTTGTAGAATTGAATATCATACTTTTCATGAATCAAAGGATCTTAGCTCAACTTGGCTCTAAATGATTTCTATGAATATTTTTAACCTCATGAGCATTTCACACACTAGTATAAGGATCATGAAACTTATATTTACATGATAATCACTCAGATTGTAACTTATACATGTAAGAACAACGGTTCAAAGACTAGCCCAAAAAATGCAGGGCTAAGTTCATAATCCAATATTATAACATGAAATTCCCTTGAATAGTACATAGGAAATTGAAACTTGAAGCATGAGATATCCTAAATTTTCATGAAATCATACGTGGACATGATTTGAGTTTAAACTACTAAGGAGAACAAGAAGCAAACTCATCTTGAACATGTGAAATTCCATAATGAAGGAAAAACACATAATTTAATAAAAGTAATGAAATTCAAAACAAAATATCAACCTTGCAGTTTTAAACATTAATAAGTACAACTATTATGCTCTTTAGTCCCTTAAATCAAATGATAATGCTATGCTTTCAACACATGAGGATTTGGAAATGAATCCTAACTTAAAACATATAAATTCAACTTGAAAATCATACATTTGGGAACAAGGTTGAAAGATTAACCTTGTTCAAAACCCCACACACCATAATTAGATGAATTCTTAAAGAAACTTAAAATTGAACTTGAACCCTTGAATTTTTGAGGAAGAAAGCTTGAATCTTGGGACTTGAATGATGAACTTGTGAAAGAAACCCTATTATTGAGGTTTTCTTGAATATTCTTGAACTTGAAAGCTTGAATTCTTGGATTTACTAAGGCGAAAAGCTCGGATATTGTTCTTGGAAAAGGGGAGGGTTTTTGCGTTAGTTGATTTGAAGAATATGTGCAAATAATGCCCTTTTGGGTGTTATAATTTGTGCCTTGGACGTTTGGAGTTGAGGGGAGAGGACCAAAGTGCCCCTTGACCTTTAAGAAGCTGAAACAATAAAGGAATTGACCCCGTATCATGCTCCTTATCTGGGAGAGTATCCCCCACACCGAGAGCCTTATCCCGGGGGAATAACCCCTGCGGCGCGGGTTTATTGCCTACCGGCGCAGGTTTATTGCCTACCCTTACTGCCTCTCATGAAAAAGGCCATAACTTTTTACTCGGGTATTGAATTAAGGCAAAATTGATATTGTCGGAATACTAACTCAATTATATATCATTTGGTGGGTCTTTAGATGAAAAATTACACATATAGAAATAGTTATACACGTTCAAATTTGACCCTTGTAGAATCAAATATAAAGATTTGGCCAAATGAAAGGCTCTTAGCTCAACTTCTCTCTAAGTGATTCCCATGAACATTTTCACCTCAAAAGCATTATTAACACTAACATAATGATTATGACACATGTATTCAATTAAAAATCATGGGATTAGAGTTTACACACGTAGGAAGGATGGTTCAAAGTCTAGCCCAAAAATATGGGGTGTTACAAATACTGTCAAATATAATGGGGACTGAGCTTCCCATTCTTTCTGAATCTTATGAATTTTTTCATAGGAGAAACATTCAATAATACCCAATCACTTACATCAAACTCCAATTCTCTTCACCTCATATTTACATAAGACTTTTGGTGACTTTGAGTTGTATTAAGTCTTTCTCTAATCGTTTTTACCTTTACCATGGCATGGTGAACCAAGTCAGGGCCAAACAACCTCGTCTCACCTACCTCAAACCACTCAGTAGAAGTCCAACACCTTGTACCATAGAGAACCTCAAAACAATCCATTTGAATGTTTGAATGATAACTGTTATTGTCAGTAAACTCAATAAGAGGCAAATGGTCAACCCAACTACCTTTAAAATCAATCACTCAAGCCCTTATCATATCCTACTAAAGTCTAAATAGTACGTTCTACTTGTCCATCTATTTAAGGGTGGAAATTGATGCTAAGGTTCACTTGATTACCCAAACCTTACTGAAATGAATGCCAGAATAAGAAGAAAACTGCGTACCTCGATCTAAAATGGTGGACACCGATACTTCATGCAATTTGACTATCTACTAAATGAACAACTTAGCATAATCCTCTCCTGAGTAGTTAGTCTTCATGAGCAATAAGTGCACAGATTTAGTCATTCTATCTACAATGACAAAAATAGAATCATACTAATTGCGATACCGTAGAAGACCAGTAATGGAATCCATATTAATTATCTCCAACTTCTTCATGGGCAATTCTATCTCTTAAGACATGCCACCAGGCCTCAAATGCTCAACCTTAACTTTCTTACAAACCATGCACTTAGCTACAAAGTTATCCATATCTCCCTTCATATTTTCTACCTGTAGATTTCGTTCAAGTTATGATACATTTTAGTCAAACCTGGATGAACTATACATCGAGATTCATGAGCTTTAGTCAAAATCCTTTCCCACAGCCCATCAACATCAGGAACACTCAACCTTTCCTGATACCTCAGAATGCCATTTGGAATTGTGCAACTCACCATGAAGGTGTAGTCCCAGGGGATTAACACTGGAAACCACATTCTCCAGTGTGGCGGTTTATATGACCGTGTGCTTGGTTTACACATTATATTTTTGAGATGACTAGAGACTTTAAGTCTTTATCCTTTCCTTTAATTTCCTTAGTTTGTATGGTTAACAAGCACTGGGGACCTTTCAGTAGGGAGATCTGAACCCATATAGCCCATAGGTATCTTTAGGATGAAGAGATCTACACAGTTCAGGCTAATGGTTTAAAATCTCATGTTCATGACGCTTGTCCCTATTCCGACATCCTATATATATATGTCACAACCCAAACCAGGGCCTGGCCGTGACGAGCATTTCAAACCATGAAGGGCCGAAATACCCCTATCTGTTTGGTAATCATGCACCTAATTCATATGCTCAAAGTAATGTGGAAGAAACACAATAATTTGAAAACATGGTCATAAAAATGAAAAGAAATAATAACGGGGAAATAAGGATCCCCTAACATCAATCAACCTCTAAACAACTGTCAGCAAAAATCTCTAATAAATGACTGAGTCAAGTAACTATATATAAACTGGGACAAGGCCCCCAGTAGACCCTAAAACCTAAATATAAGATAAAAGGACTGTAGGACATAAGACCTTCCGAAACATAGAAGGCTCACCATTTGTCTTTGCAACTCTGTCTGAATGATCTACTGATTGTCTTGACACCTAAACTGGGCCTCTAAACCTGAGAGGTTGAAGAGGGGAGGCGGTCTTCACAAAAGTACTGGCACGCAGAGATATTAAAACAAAACATAATATTTTTTTTTACAAAATATAGTTGAGAGCCATTATAAAGCAATTTCATATAAAATCATTTGAAAACACATGGGCGTAATGTAATAGTTTCTCAACAACAATGAAATACAACTAAGCTAGGTGGAATACCCTACATAATTTACACCAACTGTCAAACCTTGGTTGCCGCCGAGATTAGAGTATAAGTGAGGGAGAGACACACAAGACAACGAAGCATGGTGTCTTGACCCAATGGTAATGCCGAAGATCACTTAGCCCGGGCTCCTACCTATAGTCCCAATTTGGGAATGAAATAAAGTCATGTACATAAGATCACTTAGCCTGGTACCAAATTTTCATGTCGGCAAACACTGTTTCCAGCGATGAGCCCTTACACTCAAATGCCTTCTTCAGGCATCCACCTATCTCATATAAAATCAATGCATTCAAATTTCATCTGATTCAATCACATGTCATAATCTGTAGGGTATCATCATACCCGAATTGCAAGTCATCAATATCATATCCACATATGCATAATCATGTAAAAATCAAGGTGCTTCATCATTTACAAGTGGTGAACAATAATTATTTCAAATTCATGCTCTCTTTTGGTGGTTACAATATGATATGGGGTATCAAGACATTATCATGGGAATTTGAAAGCAATTTATCATTCTTATTTATCAAACTTCCATGGAAAATCTCAAATCACATATGCATGGTTTCAACCATTGAAGTATATAGGCAAACAATTCCCATGACATAAAGAAAAATGACTTAGAAATCATATTGAAAGCAAGTTATTAGCATTTGATTGAAAACCCCCATTTAAAAGCATGCATGTTCATAAAAATTACACCCATGAGATTTTAGGATAACCCCACGTACCTCAATTACTACAAATATTAGATGCTTCTCGAAGCCTACGTTGAGAGGATTCTAAATATGCAATTTGTTCCTAAAACCCTCGGTTGAATCTCGAGTTGCTTGGGTTTTTATTTTGAAACCCTAAGGAGAATCCTTGAGCACTTTTGATGAATGAAGGTGTATTTTGGGGTCCTTGGAACTGAATTTCGTGTTTTAGGGCTAAGTAAGGGTGGAAAAGGACCATTTTGCCCCAAAAATGGAGTGTTTAAGTCACTTGAATTCTTTACATAGGCGCCGCCCATTCCATCACCTATGTTTACATAGGCGCCGCTAGGCTATCGCTTATGCTTTCCAGTGGCCATGGGCGATTGGTTAGGCGACACATATCACTTTGAAAGGCCATAACTTCTTGCTCGGGTGTCGGATTTTAGCAAAATTAGTATCGGTGGAAAGCTAACTCGAAGAATTATCATTTGACACATAGTAGGATCCTTAATTAGATATATACAGAGAGTTATGGTCGATGGAAGCTGACATAATCTACAACATCCACTAAAACTTAGTCGATCGAACTAGTTTCAACTCGTCCTTAAGTTAAAGGACCTCTATGGTCTAAATTCAAGCTTGAATGGATTCACATGCTACACAAATAATTAACATGCCGTATTGGCATAGGATTTTATGGCTTTGGGATTTATCAAGACATCTAAATCATGGTCTATATTATAGCCCAAAGTGTGGGGCGTTACATTTTCCCCCCTTAGGATCATTCATTCCCGAATGATGATGCGGGACACAGACAGACATGATTTCAAGCATAATAAAGGACTAGGAAAGATAAGATAGGAATAGTACCTTCTGTCTCATCCTCCATCGAAGCAAACAAATTGGGATATCTAATTCTCATGTCATCTTCTGACTCCCAAGTTTCTTCTTCGACTTTCTGATTCCTTCACAGTACCTTTACTGAGGCTATCCCTTTGCTCCTCAGCTTTCGAACTTGGTGATCTAAAATTTCAACGGGCTCTTCTTCGTAAGACAACAAGTCTATCACTTTGATACCCTCTACTAGCAATACCAGAGAATGATCTCCAATGCATTTCTTCAACATGGACACATGGAATACCGGATGAACAAAACCCAAACTTGTAGGCAATTCTAGCTCATAAGCAACTGTACCAATCTTTTTCAGAATCTGATATGGCCCTATGTAGCGAGGTCTCAATTTACCCCTTTTACCAAACCGCATAACTCCTTTCATAGGAGAAACCTTGAGAAACACCCAATCACCAACTTCAAACTCTAGTTCTCTTATCCGAACATCGGCATAGGACTTCTGACGACTCTGAGCAATCTTGAGTCATTCTCTATTGATCTTCACTTCTTCCATCGCCTGATAAATAAGATCAGGCCCATATAACTGGGTCTTACCCACTTCATACCATCCTATTGGAGATCTATATCTCCTTTTATACAGTGCCTCAAAAGGAGCCATCTTGATGCTGGCATGGTAACTATTATTGTAAGTGAATTTAACCAGTGGCAGGTGATCTACCCAACTACCTTTGAAATCAATGACGCATGCCCTCAATATATCCTTGAGGGTCTGAATGGTACGCTCAGCTTGCCCATCCATCTCAGGGTGGAAAGCTGTGCTCAAATTCACTTGTGTACCTAAACCCTTCTGAAAAGATCTCCAGAATTAAGATGAAAACTGCGTACGTCTATCGGATATAATAGAAACTGGTACCCCATGCAACCAAACTATCTTGTCAACTGATCTACAATCACCCATATAGAATTATACTGGTTTCAGGATCTCGAAAGTCCTATAATAAAGTCCATGTTTATTATCTCCTACTTCTATATAGGCAGGGCTATCTCTTGGGAAGTACCACCTGGCCTCATGTGTTCTACCTTCACTTATTGACAGTTCAAACACTTGGACTAAAAATCAGCTACATCACGTTTCATGTTATTCCACCAATACAAAGTTCTCAGATCATGGTACATCTTAGTAGAGCCTGGATGAACGACATACCTTGAAGTGTGTGCCTCATCAAGGATTCTTTCCTAAAGTCCATCAATATTTGGAACACACAACCTACCCTAAAATCTTAGAATACCATCACCACTAATTTTAAATGACATAACCTTTTATTGACCCACATCTTTCTTGATTTGCATCAAGATGGGATCTTCAACCTGTTTCTCCTTAACTTCGGCATAAAGGGATAACTTAGATAACTCATGAACAATCACCCCTCTATCTTTGAAATGTAAGAGTCGCACTCCCAGATTTGAAAGGCGGTGAATATCCTTCACCATCTATTTCTTTCCTTTTTCTACATGAGAAAGACTACCCATAGACAACCTGCTGAGGGCATCGGCTACAACATTTGCCTTGCCCGAATGGTAATGCAGACTCATATCATAGTCTTTCAAAAGCTCCATCCAACGCCTCTATCTGAGGTTCAATTCTTTCTGTGACAAAACATACTGCAAACTCTTATGGTCAGTATAAATATCAACATGCACCCCATAGAGATAGTGCCACTAGATTCTAAGTGTAAACACCATGACTGCTAACTCCAAGTCATGAGTGGGATAATTACGCTCATGCATCTTTTCCTGCATAGATGCATAAGCTATCACCTTACCACACTGTATCAATACACAACTAAGTCCCATACAGGACGTATCACAATAAACCATAAAATTATCTACACCCTCGGGAAGGGTCAAACAGAAGCAGTAGTCAGCTTGTCCTTCAACTTCTCAAAACTATTTTCACACAAGTCAGACCACAAAAACTTTATCTTTTTTTGAGTCAGTTTAGTAAGCGGAGCAGCTATGGAAGAAAAAATCTTTATGAACCTTCTGTAATACCCCGCCAAACCCAAGAAGCTGCGAATATCGGTTGGAGTCATGGGTTTGGGCCATTTTCTCACTGCTTCAACATTCTGGGATCTACTTTTATCCCATCACTAGACACAGTATTCCCCAGGAAGGCAATAGCATCTAACCAGAATTCACACTTAAAAATTTGGCATACAGCTGATGATCCTTAAGGGTATGAAGAATAATTCGGAGGTGATTGGCATGATCCTCTTTACTTTTAGAATAGATCAGAATATCATCAATAAATACAATGATGAACAAGTCAAGAAAATGATGGAAGACTCTATTCATAAGATCCATGAAGACTGCAGCGGCGTTAGTCAACCCGAATGACATGACTAGAAATTTATAGTGACCATATCGAGTTCGGAAGGCTATCTTGGGAATGTTTGACTCCCTAACTTTCAACTGATGATAACCCAAACGAAGATCTATTTTTGAAAAACACTTGGCACCCTGAAGCTGGTAAAAAAGGTCATCAATCCTAGTAAGAGGATATTTATTTTTAATCGTGACCTTATTCAACTGGCGGTAGTCTATGCATTTACGAAAGGACCCATCCTTATTTTGCACGAAGAGCATGGGTGCACCCTATGGGGAAACACTAGGATGAATATAACCTTTGTCTAGGAGGTCTGCAAGCTGTTCCTTTAACTCCTTTAGTTCTGCAGGAGCCATTCTATATGGTGGAATAGAAATAGGATGAATATCTAGCAATACATCAATGTCAAAATCTATCTCCCTATCAGGGGGTATCCCTGGGAGATCTTCGGGAAAGACTTTTAGGAATTCATTCACTACAAGGACTGACTGCAGAGGAAGATTTTCAACATTTGAATCTTTTAATTGAATTAGATGGTACATAGAGCCTTTGGAGATAAGCTTTCGGGCTCTAAGATAAGAAATAAAGTGACCTTTAGGTTCCACAGAACTCCCTGCCCATACAATTGGTGTCTTATTTGGGAAAGAAAAAGTGACCTTTCGGGTCTTGCAATCGAGTGTGGCATAGCACAAATGGAGCCAGTCCATCCTAAGGATGGCATCAAAATCTATCATATCAAGTTCTATAAGGTCTGCCATAGTTTCCCTACTATGAATAGACATGACACAATTTCTATATACCTTTCTAGCAACAACAGAATCACCTATAGGCGTGGAAATAGTGAAGGGTTCTTCAATGACTTCGGGCTCGAACCCAAAACCAATAGCCACATAGGGGGTCACATAAGATAAAGTAGACCCGAGATCAAGTAACACATAAACATCATGGGAAAAGATTTGTAACGTATCGGTAACAACATTTGGGGAAACTTTCACCTCCTAGCGGTTGGTCAAAGTATATAACTGGTTGCAACCTCTCTCGAAAGCTGAAGGGGCACCCTTAGGAAGAGGAGCAGTGGAGGTGGCTTGGGGCTTAGCCCTCCTCCCCTCTCCCCCCTATATTTCCTCCAGCAGAAGGACAATCTCTCTAAAGGTGACCCAGTTTACCATAAGTATAGCAGTTTCTCCCCTCAAACCAGCACTTCCCTAGATGATTCCTTCTGCAAACCTTGCATTGCGAATAAGTACGATACTGATGGGCCACACTGCCCTGAGGATGTGTACCTAGAGTTTTGGATCCATGAGGAGTCTGAAAACTCTGAGTTTGTCTATCTGTCAGTGGTCTAGGTGCTGGGGCACTGGCTGCTGACTATGCATTATTCTAAAACTTCTTCTTCTTCAACCACTATTACCTTAGTTACTACTCTGCAGCTGACTCTGATGCTGGTCTGTAGATCTAGCTCTCTTAGCCTGTCTGTCTTTCTCTCTAGATTCAGCAATCTTTTTCTTCTTCTCTTCCACCTACTGCATATGAATGGTCAATCGAGAAAAGTCTAACTCCTTATTCAACATAGCCCCCTGGCACTTAAGTACCAGGTTATCAGTAAGGCCAAATGCAAATTTCCTCATTCGGGCTCTCATATTACTAGTTAACTCCAGTGCATAGCAGGCTAGTTTATTAAACTTCAAAGTGTACTCTTGGACACTCATACTGCCCTGCTTCAGATTCATAAACTCTTTCGCTTTCGTCTCCCTCAACTCCAGAGGAAAGAATCGATCAAGGAAAGCTTTCACAAATTTGCCCCAAACTGTGGGCTCAACACTTTCACCTTTTGCATCTTCCCAGTCGGCATACCACTGATTCGTAATGTCCTTGAGCTGATAGGTTGCTAGTTCCACCCCTTTAACCTCATCCATATGCATTACCTTAAAGATCTTTTCCATCTCATCCATGAACTCCTGTGGATCTTTCTCTACCTTGGTGCCAGTGAACCTAGGTGGGTTCATCTTCATGAAATGTCTAACTCTAGTAGTCTTAGATGTAACAGATGCAGACCCAATATCTTTTGATCATTGATCCTGGTTAGCTACTAACTGTGTCAGGATATGAATAGACCATCTAAATTCTGTATTTAAAATATCTCCCTAAGCAATTGGGGGAAGGTTGACATTAGTCCGCGGAGCCCGAGATGGACTGGTTGGGACTGGAGAGACTCCTAGAGTAGGGACAAGTTCTGGAGTGTGAGCTCTGTTGTGGGTCCGCATCCCATTCTGATTGATAATACGATGTGGAGGGATAACTGTGTTTCTGAAATACAAGTGATCGTTAATTAGGGGACAGTTCAGACTCTGAAGCACGAACAAAATCACAAAGAAGGGAAACATTTCCTAAATGCCTAGCAGCCTCCTACTTATAAGTGTGGCGTGCTACACACCCATAAACAAGACTCTACCCGACATGATTTTGCAGACACCCTGGGACCATGAACCGTGATTTGATACCAAGTTTGTCATAACCCGAACCAGGGCCTGGCCGTGATGAGCATTTCAATCCATGAGGGCTCGAAATACCCCTATCTGTTTGGTAATCATGCACCTAATTCATATGATCAAATTAATGCGGAAGAAACACAATAATTTAAAAACATGGTCATAAATATGAAAAGAAATAATAACGGGGAAATAAGGTTCCCCCAACATCAATCAACCTCTAAACAACTGTCTGCGAAAATCTCTAACAAATGACTGAGTTAAGTAACTGTATATAAACTGGGACAAGGCCCCCAGTAGACCCCAAAACTAAATATAAAATAAAAGGACTGTAGGACATAAGATCCTCCGAAACATAGAAGGCTCACCACTTGCTCTCCAACTCTGTCTGAATGATCTACTGATTCTCTTGACCCCTAGACTGGGCCTCTAAACCTGAGAGATTGGAGAGGGGAGGGGGTCAGCACAAAAGTACTGGCACACAGAGATATCAAAACAAAACATAATATTTTTTTTTACTGAATATAGTTCAGAGCTATTATAAAGCAATTTTGTATCAAATCATTTGAAAACACATGGGCGTAATGCAATAGTTTCTCAACAACAATGAAATGCAACTGAGCTAGGTGGAATACCCTACATAATTTAAACCAACTGTCAAAACTCGGTTGCCGCCGAGATTAGAGTATAAGTGAGGGAGAGACACACAAGACCATGAAGCATAGTGTCTCGACCCAATGGTAGTGCCCAAGATCACTTACCCCAAGCTCCTACCTATAGTCCCAATTTGGGAATGACATAAAGTCAAGTACACAAGATCACTTAGCCTGGTACCAAATTTCCATGTCGGAAAACACAATTTCCGGCGATGAGCCCTTACACTCAAACGCCTTCTTCAGGCATCCACCTATCTCATGTAAAATCAATGCATTCAAATTTTATCTAATTCAATCACATATCATACTCAGTAGGGTATCATCATACCTGACTTTCAAGTCATCAATATCACATCCACATATGCATAATCATGTAAAAACCAAGGTGCTTCATCATTTACAAGTGGTGAACAATAATTATTTCAAATTCATGCTCTCTTTTGGTGGTTACAATACGATATGGGGTATCAAGACATTATCATGGGAATTTGAAAGCAATTTATCATTCATATTTATCAAACTTCCATGGAAAATCTCAAATCACATATGCATGGTTTCATCCATTGAAGTATATAGGCAAACAATTCCCATGACATAAAGAAAAATGACTTAGAAATCATATTGAAAGAAAGTTATTAGCATTTGATTGAAAACCCCCATTTAAAAGCATGAATGTTCATAAAAACTACACCTATGAGATTTTAGGATAATCCCACATATCTCGATTACTATGAATATTAGATGCTTCTCGAAGCCTACGTTGAGAGGATTCCAAATATGCAATTTGTTCCTAAAAACCCTGGTTGAATCTCGAGTTGCTTGGGTTTTTATTTTGAAACCCAAGGAGAATCCTCTAGCACTTTTGATGAATGAAGGTGTATTTTGGGGTCCTTGGAACTGAATTTCATGTTTTAGGGCTAAGTAAGGGTGGAAAAGGACCATTTTGCCGCAAAAATAAAGTGTTTAAGTAACTTGAATTCTTTATATAGGCGCCGTCCATTCCATCGCCTATGTTTACATAGGCGCCACCTAGGCTATCTCATATGTTTACATAGGTGCCGCCTAGGCTATCACCTATGTTTACATAGGCGCCGCCTAGGCTATCGCCTATGCTTTCCAGTGGCCATGGGCGATTGGTTAGGCGACGCATATCACTTTGAAAGGCTTTAAATTCTTGCTCGGGTGTCGAATTTTAGCAAAATTAGTATTGTTGGAAATCTAACTTGAAGACCTATCATTTGACACATACTAGGCTCCCTAAGTCAACATATACAGAGAGTTATGGTCGATGGAAGCTGACACTATTTACAACATCCACTAAAACTTAGTCGATCAAAATAGTTTCAACTCGACCTTGAGTTGAAGGACCTCTATGGTATAAATTCAAGCTTGAATGGATTCACATGCTACATAAATAATTAACATGCCATATTTTCATAGGATTTTATGGCTTCGATATTTATCAACACATCGGAATCATGGTCTATATTATAGCTCAAAGTGTAGGGCGTTACAATATATGTATATGAATGAGGTGAATTTGCTAGAATGCCTACTAATTATGAAAATATGCATATTATGAACTTTGTGGAGATCCATACTTCATACAATTTACCTGGAATGAGTCAGGAGGATATTCAGTTGAGACATAAGAGAAAATGCTCTATGGTTGGGGGAATTGCTCCATGGATCTATTACTACTTGAAACAAGTTGAGGATTAAGTTCTTGGACTGATTCTTTTCACTAGCCAGGATGATGCAAGTGAAAGACGATATATATAACTTCTGATAGTTGCATTCAAAGGCACTATATAAGACTTTGTTAAGGTTCAAGAAGAAGCTACTAAGTTTTTTGAACCATAGGATTATTGTTCGAAACTTGCTAGAGATTTTCTATAGATCCTTGAATTCTAACACCAAGGTTGTAGTAGACACCATTAGTGGTACGACTTTCATTAATCTACAATGAGAGCATGCTTCTGAGATCTTGGATTAGATCATAAAGACCAATCGAGGTTGGCATACTTAGAGGCAGATAGACCAACCGATACATATACAATTAGAGAATTAGTAGAATAAAGAGTTCTAGGTGAGATAGTATCTCAAGAGCTAGCACAACTGAGGACTGTGATTGAGTTGCTTACTATGAAATTTGCAGCAGCTAGAGCAAAAAGGTCAATGCAGTGGATGCATAAGGTAATATATCTAGATATGAAGAATTGAATTTTAAAGAGGAGGCAAAATATCTTGACAAAGAGGTGGTGGGTTCTTGAGCCAAGGGCTAAGGGTCTAATAAGGAAAATTGAAACTTTAGGCAAGGCAATTAAGGTTGGAACTACTATGAAGATAAGTACAATAGGTCTGGGTATAGCGAAAAGAGTAGGGACAAAGATGGTGATCGAAAGTAGAAAGATGATTAAAAAGACAAAAGTGGTCTTTACATTCCATCAGGAATTATGATGACGAGTCTAGAAATTCAAGGATGGAAGATTTGCTTGTACAACTTATCAAGGGGTAGGGAGTTAATAAAATTGCATAAGAAAATTTGGCCAGACATTTTGAGAATGATCCAAAAGGTTGAGTCTCCCGCGATTGCTACAACTTGAGAAATAATTTAGGATGATGTTCGCCTCATTAAAACAGCCAACCGAGCACACTTTCAAGCAACGCCATCCAAAATCCTAAGAATGATAGTCATTTTCTAGCCATTACTACTCGAAGTGGTATGGATACTACTGACCCACCTATTCATGTGGTTGATGGTAAGAGGGATGAGATTGTGATTATAGATGATGTGAATGAGTCTAAAACAAAAAAATGATAGTAGATGAAAATACATCTCACAAGCCTTTAGTTGTTGAAAAAGGGGTTAAGTCTGACTAGGGAAAGAAAAAAAGGTCACATCATTGTTAAATCCCATTCCACGGCCTCTTCTTCCTTTTCCATAAAGATTGAAAAATAAAGCCAAAGAGGGAAAATATCATAAGTTTATTGCAATGTTGATGGAGTTATTGGTGAACAACCCTCTTGTGAAGGCTTTATAGGAAATGCTAGGCTATGAAAAATTTATGAAAGACTTGGAGAAAAAAAGAGATGACTATTAGTTTTGAGCCCATGGACAATGTACATCACTATAGTGGGATAGCCTCTAGATTATTTATTGAGTAAAAGGAAGACCCAGGTTCATTCAACCCATGCACTATTGGGTGTTTCAATTTTGAGAAGGCATTATGTTATTTGGGTGCTAGAATTAACTTGATGTCCTAGCAGTTTGCAAATAGTTGGGATTGGGATCATCCAAACTGACTTAAATGAGACTTTTCATGGCTGATCGCACTGTGAATAAGCTGGTGGGCATTTTGTGTGATGTCTTGGTGAAGGTTGTATCCTTTATCCTTTATTTTATAGTTTATTTTTTCATCCTTGACTGTGAGGTTGACTTTGAGGTTTTTATTATATTGAGAAGGCCCTTTTATCATGACTGGTCATGCATTGGTTGACATGGAAATTGGATAGATGAAGTTTTAGTTGAATAATAAGCAGGTTACTTTTAACGTATACCGGTCCATGAAATAACCAATTGACATACACATAATCTTAGTGATAGATACAATAAATGAGAATAAGTTGGTAGTTCCTATTAAGAAGAGACTTCGTATTGAGGAACTCGCAACAGTAATCATGAATTTTGATAGTGATGGCATTGATGAGTATGATGAGATGGTGAGCGTAGTTTTTGGTAAGGGTTCACACACTTATAAACAAAAGAAGCTAGCTTTTGATCTGAAGAATAGAGTGACCCCACTAGTTAAAGCTTTTATTGATAAGCCTCCCATTTTGGAGCTCAAGGATGATAATATATATACATCTGAAGAGACCCATCTTTTTTTGCATAAAAAGTACAGGAGCACCCTACGGAGAAACACTAGGACAAATGAAACCCTTATTAAGAAGATATTTTAATTGATCCTTTAGTTCTAATATCTTAGTGACAACCATTCAATAAGGAGGAATAAAAATGGGATATGTATTCAATAGAAGATCAATCCCAAAATCTATCTCCCTATCGGGAGGAATTCCAGGAAGATCATTGAGAAAAATTTCAGGAAACTCATTAACCACAGGGACAAATTGCAAAGAGGTACTCTCAGAGTTAGAATCCTTAACCCAAACTAAATGATATAGACACCCTTTGGAAATCATTTTCTGAGATCTAAGATAATAAATAAACTTCCCTTTAGGTACTAAGGAACTCTTCTCCCATTCAATCAATAGTTCATTAGGAAAATGCAAATTGACCTTTTAGGTTCTACAATCAAGAGAAATATAGCACGAATGAACCCTATCCATCCCCAAGATTACATCAAAATCTTTCATGTCAAGTTATATCATATCCACCAATGTCTCCCTATGAAAGATGGACACCATAAAACCCCTATAGATTTTTCTAGCAATAATATAATCACCCACCCGAGTAGACACCAAAAAGGGGTTGAAAATATTTTCAAGACAAAAACTAAAGCATATATCCACATAAGGGGTCACATAAGATAGGGTAGAACTCGGGTCTAGCAAACAATAAACATCACAAGAAAAGAGCTGTAACATACCAATAACAATATCTGGGGATGCCTCAGATTCTTAACGAGTAGCAATAGCATAGAGATGATTCCAACCAATGCCGGTACCTCAAGTCGCACCCTTAGGTGCAAGAGCTAAGGAAGTGGCCATCAGAACCTTATTACCTCCAGTAGGAACTTAAGATATTGGATAATTTCACTGCAGATGACCATGCTAACCATAATTATAGCACTGATTTATCCCCTCCTCATAATAACTACATTGAAGCTGCCCACAGAATCCATAAAGACTATAAAGTAGGGCTGAATGAGCGCCACTAACCTAAGACTGGGCAACCTGTGGATTAGGACCATTATTAGCCTAAAAATGACAATCACCCGAAGGCTTAGGATAAGGAGCACTAACAGTAGAATAAGTATTTTTCCAATTCTTCTTCTTAGTCCACTACCTACTATCTCTCCCACTGTTCTACTAATTTGCACCCTGATCTGAATATCTAAACTTCTTATTCTGCCTCTCTCCTATCTCTACTTGGTTTTTTTTCATCCTTTTCCTGCTGCAAATAAACCACCAACTTGGATATGCCCATATTATTATTCAACATAGAAGCCTTACACTCCAACACTAAATCATTGGACGATCCAGAAGAAAACTTTCTCATCTGGGACCTTATATTAGATGCCAACTCTGGAGCATAATGGTATAATTACTGGAATTTAAGGGCAAACTCCTTCACACTCATCTTACCCTGCTTCAAGATTACAAAATCTTCAACCTTAGCCTCCCAAAACTCATAAGGAAATAAATGGTCAAGAAAAGCACTTGAGAACTCATCCCATACCATCAAATCGATATTATTACCTCTTATTGCGTCCCACTTCTCTTACTACTAGTAAGCCATATCCTTCAGCTGATAGGTAGAAAAATCTACACCCCCAGAATCAGTAGCATGCATAACCCTAAAAATCTTCTCCATTTCATTAGTAAACCACTGAGGATCCTCCTCAACCTTAGATCCTATAAATGTTAGGGGATTTAACCTCATAAACTGGCCAACTCGAGAAACCTCAGATGAACCAACAATAGAAAGAACATGATCGGATCGACGTGATTACGATGCACTCATTGAGCAAACATATGAATAGAATGATGAAACTCTGCATTAGAGATATCTTCCTGAGGTGACTGAGCATAAGTATCACTTGCTCGAGAAGCTTGAGAAGGACTAGTAGGGATTGGTGGAACCCTCTTGGACTAGTACAGTCAGGAGTAGGGACCCTAGACTGAGTTTGCACTCCATAAATAGGGCAAACTACCTTCACATCTTCCTTAGGAAGGATAGAGGGTCTAGTAGAGTTTCTATGACCATTAGATCTTCGAGGAGGCATGATATGAAATACAATTAGGCCTGGAGTTAGAGAAGTTTTATGACAACTAGAATCTATAGACCAAAATAGAACACAAGAAAGGAAAACATTCTTAAATACCTCTAGCCTTCCTTTTGTAAGTGTGGTGCACTACACACCCAATAAAGGGACTCTAGTCGACACATCTTTGTGGACACCCAATAAACCTAAATTGTGCTCTAATACCAAGATGGTCATGACCTAAACCCAAGCCTAGCCATGATAGGTATCTCAAACTCACCAAGGGATGGAGACTACCCTCTTAACCTTACCTCCAAAGCATATAAAAAATAAATGACAGAATTCAACAAAAATAATGATAAGGATAGATAAGTAAATAAAAATTCTAAGAATTCAAATAAACAACCAACCCACACTTATCCATGAAAGCATCTAAAATTAAAATACCAAACTAAGTTAGGAAATTCCCCTAAATGTGACAAATATAATTCAAAAGTCCTTAAACAGTAAAGAAACCAGCAAAATGACAAAGCCTTTTGAAAGATGAAGGCTCACCACTTCACATCAGATCCATAGGAATACCGAATAACCTAGCGCTATACAGGAGCAACCAAAAACCCTTTGGATCCTACATCATGAAATGATGTAGCATCAAGGGATGGTTAGTGGGGCGAGCAATAACATATAACTTAGAAAAAGGGAATATCCAACAATCATTCTATCTAGGTATGATCATGGTATGTACTCATCTGGTATGGATTACCCGCAATACTTTTGAGTTATTTCTATGATCATAAGGTATGACCGTACTTTCATTACACGATAATAGAAGCTAATCATCTAATACAATATTTCCCTGGTACTTTTGGGGAAGCCTTGCTATGGGCATAAGGTATGACCATACCTTGATTAAACTAACGTAGGAAGGATCATATAAAATATTTCTTACACCTATGATTTTTCAAAAATTAGAGCTAGTTCTTCTCTTCTACAGGTCCCATGCCTGCTAAATCAAAGAAGGTTCAAGAGAAAATTGCTAAGCATAGGGTCCCATAAAGCTCTTCAAAAAGTAAGTTTGACTGCTTCAATAGGCATGAGTGGATTATTCTACTATCCCTTTAGCTAAAAAGCACTACCCTCAAATCATGAGAGAAAAAGACAAAGAGCTTGAACAATCTAAGGCTAAGGCTACCACATCTATGACTTTGGTATAAGTTTCCATGCAGTCAACCTCCTTCATCTGAAGAGAAAAGGGAAGAATCACACCAAGATGAGGGTGCAAATGATAGTAAAGTTGAAGAGATTAGCTCCTCGAAGCAAAATGGAGCATTCAATATTAAATTTGTTGAGGGTGATTTTGCTGCCCTACTATAAAGAGGTGTGAATCCATAATGTTTGGTAGTACCAAGCTCCTAAGATTACTATATTGATAGAGTTTCATCAATGACCATGCCAACAAAAAGAGAAACATCTAAGAAGAGACCCGAATCTTTCCAGAGTCCCTCTAGAAAATCCAAGAATTAGTTTATACTTCGAGAAATATGATCTAAGATAGATGACTAAACCTCTCAGGATAGAATTAGTATGGGAGTTTTATGCCAATTATTCTATAACCCTATCAGGTAAGGTAAAAAAATATAACCCCATCAGGCAAGGTAAAAGATATAAAGAACCAAACTCAACTAGACACTATTCGAGTTTGGGACACTGAGGTGGATATTTTTGTCAAGGCTAATTTAAGGCCTTATTTGAAGAAGTTTTTAAGCCAGTCAAAGAGACTCCAGAGTATGATTAATGTATGCTTGACTTAAGGAATATGAAGAAGTTATTAGTGGATAAAAGGGTGCTACATTATATTTGGTTGGTAGATGACATAATAGAAGCACAGGAAAATGCACCATGGTTTACCAAAGCTTTAAAAATCTATAATAAAACATTGAAGTTTGGAGGAAAAAATTATTGGTCTATTGTAAGGAAATATATCATACCTACGACCAATGATAGTACATTGGGCATAAACAATGCATGCGTGGTTGCGACTTTTATGGCAGAGTTAGAGTTAAATATCTCACAAATTATCACAAATAATATTAGAGATAAGGTGCTCTAATTTAGTATGATATTTCCTTTTCTCTATCTCATCACATAATTATAGAGAGATTCATAAATATTAATGATTAATATAGTAGATAAATTTATTCAGCCAATGTAGATTACAAATATGGATTTGATAAAAGATTTAAGGAACCCGACTGCTCAATCTTGGGGTATAGAGTTCCTGATATAGTTGGGGGTACCCTGGGTGCTAAGATTTAGGCATTTGAGGCTAGTGCCACTTTATCTCTTTCATAACCAGCTTTTTCTTTATTGGGTACATATACACAGGCTTTAGCTAATAATACACTGATAACAACTTCTTAGTAGGAGAAAATTTTAAGGACCTAGGTACTGCATGATGTAAGGATTTGAAAGTTGGAGGTAGGGGTCAATACCTACTTGTCTGATGAGATTAAAGAGGCAGTGACGGTAGTACAAACCCACTTTGATAGATTTGAGAGCTGGATCTCGACTAAAGTTGATATGACTGATCTAAATACATTGAAAGAAGTGGTCAAGACTTTTGACTGAATGGACCATGCTATTTATACCTCCTCCACCTCCAACTATGTATTTATTAGTGGATCTTATGATGGATGTGGACTCTATAGTCTCTTACTTTTATACTAGACCCTCTAGGGTCGAGGGTGATGTTATAATCCTAGAGGATATGAGTAAGGATTTTCATCACCATTGGAAGAGGTCCTAAGAAAATGGTGTGAGAAGAGGAAATAAAAGAGTGGGAAAAAAGATAAAAAGAGCGAAAGATGATGTAGAGACCTCTGAGGCAGTGATTTTGAAGGGTGTTGATATACCACCAACAATTTAGGTGGTGGAGCAGAGCTTAGGGGTTACATGGATTTCCCCTGCAGTTGAGACATTGAATGCACTAACTGCCACCAGTGCCCACAAAGTTGAGAATGCTCTGGCTGTAGCCAAGTCCATGGGGAGAGCAGAGAATGAAGGGGTCCTATCTCAAACCCCAGCAGATCAGAGTATGTTGGGTGATTAGTGCACCCTAGGTATGTTAGTTATCCTATTTTTATAATTTTCATGATTTCTTACAATGGGGATATTACATGATTTTTAAGTTGGGGTAGGGGTATACCACAAATGAGTTTTTTTTATTTCCATAGTTCTTTTCCCCTGGCTAAGATATCTTAGTTAGAACTAGAATGTTTAGGTTTTTATATATGTTTTTGTATTATTTTGTGTTAGTTATGTCTTATGTGTAACTTAGGGTAAATTGAGAAAACTTGGTGCAGTCAAAATAAAAGGCGTAAAATTTTTTCTTTAAAATAATACCCCTCCAAAATTTTCATTTTCTGTGATGTTGTATGCTTATTGGAACTATGCCCAATGTTTGGATCTCATGATAGAAATAATATTAGTGGTGTGGGGACTTGACTTTACTATACACGAACCAATTAGGTCGTAACTAAAATAATAGACTTAATTTGCGAGTGTGTGAGGAGGTACCTAGTTGGTATGTTTGTGCGGTCTAGAACTTGCTTGGTTAGTTTTGTTAAAGTTGAAATGTAGAAGGTTAGAAAAGGATCATGGGAAATTATAGAAATAGTCCAATATAGCCTAAATAGCCTACCAAATAAACGTATTATCCCTTGAACCCAAAAGTTGAGCCTAATGAGACCTTTTCTTTGAATTATGCTATTCACATTTTTGATTTTTATAGTGAACTTGGTTTGGCCCTGGTCCCTCCTTGGATACCTTATACCTCAACTTAGGTAAATTTCCCAAGTTGATGGTGGCTATTGAGGGGGTGCGTAGAAAGATGAGTTTGAAGGGATGTGGGTGCAGTGTGAAGAAAAAAGAGAGAAAAAATTGAGAAGAAGAGGAAAAAGAAATTTAAAGAAAATAAAATTACACTCAAGGTACAAAAGTGAACAACTAAAAAAGGGAAAGAAAAAAGTAGATAAAGTGGAAACCACAAATAGTATAGTGTCAAGGAGGGTTAGTCACTATACCCATATATACCATATCTACCCACAGCCAACATCACAAGCCGATAAAGATATATAGTGATCCTAGTTCGATTGTTCGAAAGCTATAACATAGAAAATAAGGGCAAGACTATGGTACTAAACGCACACGGCCAAATTTTTTTGTGAGAGTGAGAGATTTGATTCTATCCCAGTTTTTTCTTTACATTACATATACTAAGTGTGGGACTTCTTTATTGTGAAGAAATAAGGGCTATCTTTTGGTTGCTGCTTGGTTAGGTAGTGTTATCTGTCTAATATGATAGCTGGTCTACTGCTAATGTAATTGTCATGTCTTGATCCTGTTGTGTTATGATGTTTAGTTTTACTATGCACTACACTTGTTGGTTTTAATATCACTGGAGGATGTTGAACTGTGCTTTGATGTATGCATGCTAAAAATATGGTTTTTGTAAAATTTAGACTGCCATAGTATTCTTAGTTTTCTCTAGATTAAGTGTCTTATTTTAGTATTTGTTTACATAGGGACATGCAACCCTTTTAAGTTAAGGGTGTTGATGTGCCATGAATTTATGACACTTGAGACGCTTAAAATGGTGAATATTTGCAAGAACAAGGGTATGTTTATGTAGATGTAATGGATTTTGGATGTTTGCAAGTCAAATAGGTCATAAAGATTGGAGTGCTGGACTTTGGACTAACATGGGCCTAGATAATCATTGCCACGACAACAGGATCTATCCAAAATCGTACATTGGGTTTAGTAGGAAGAATCAAAAGGTAACACTTAGGAGTTTATCAAATGAAGACGTGCTACGACTGTACAACAATTATTTGATCGTACTATTAGGTTGTAGAAAGAAAGGCTTGGAAATTAAGCTGCAAGAACTAAGTGTGAGAATCATCAGACGAGAAGCCTCCACGACTATGTTTAGAAGTGGTGACCATACCTTGAGGTCATAGGATTAAAGTGCATCAGTGAAGGTTGCATAAGTTTAATCCAAAGATGATCAGATGACAATATTACATGATTTTAGGTTGATAGAGCCTTACTAAGATCCATGCCATCAAAGGTCTACAAATGACAAAGTCCCTGATAATACCATGAGCATCAAAGGGTGATCAGTGGTATCTAAACAGGATCATACATTCCACTTGTACGAGATGATCAACCTAGATTTTGTGATTGTATTAGGATAAGTTTTATTTTGTGTATAAATATGCCTACAGGGTACTTTGTACAATACACACTCTTTTATATTTTACAATATCATATTGTGAATAATTAAGGCATATTATTGGGATTCACAAATATTGATTCGAGGATTTAATTTAAATTTAGATTTTGGAGTTTTTTTATTCTTATTGTAAGTTCATACTAATTTTTTAATGTATGAATGCTTTATGTGTGATTGCAATTATGAGTATGCCATAACTAGGGTTGTGAGAACCATGAAGGATTAACACAGTAGTATTCAAAGTACCAACTGGTTTGGTAGCTGGGCATGTATTATTTATTTTGTTTTGGTTTCTTTCTAACGAGTGTGAACATTGGAACTCGTCCTATCTTTACCATGGACTTTATCAAGGGTAATTAGATAGGAGAGATAATCAACAATGAGACTTAGGGTTATCCTCATCTAATTATCCTTGAGCTAGTAAACGGGAAAAACTATATTAGGATCACAGATAGGGGTTAATAATGCAACACCCATGCCATATAAACTTTTGTGCTTGGATATAGTCATCTACAACGTGCGTAATCTAGTCGGTTGATGGTATATGACCTATCTATTCGGCATGCTAAATACCACCATAGATCACTAAAGTATAGAGAACTTATCGAGTTATGAAGTTGTTAGAGAACACAATCCTAGTGTTTTTCTCATATTGATACAAAATCAACAACTCAATATTATTATTGATCTTTTGTTTCACAAACCCTGCTTTTAATTATTTGCCATTTAGTTAGACAAACATATAATATCAATTCTACCTATTCACTGTGGATTCGACCCCAACCTTATTGGGTTCTATATTTGATCAACAACCACTTTATACTTTTTAGGAGGTGTAATATGAGCTTTGTGAGTAGTCTCTTTGATTTTTTTCACTTTTCATTCTAAGTATATGTTATCGGCCAAGAAATTTCCACATACAGTTTTCTCTTACTAATGATATGTCCTGTTGTATACTTATGGTTTCTCCTTTCTAGTGCATAGATATTTCTTCATGGTTTACAATATACTTTTTCTAAGTAGCTTCATCTCATTGGACACGGATTTTTAATCGAGATATACCGAGTCTATTTGAACATGTGATTACATTTTTTAGTTTGTTGCCAAATTGTAATGAGCCTCCAGCTTTTTGCATTTTTGCTCATTTTCATTGTTTAGAGATTTCCAATAGCTTCCCCAAGTCATTTATGACTTGCTGGAGATGACAGTTTAGTTACTCAGAAGTTCGTTGATTTTCAGAGCCAATTTTCTATTTTGAAGTCTTTGCTGGTAAGAATTCGCTATTGGGTGAAAACTTCAGCCAAACGACTCGTATACCAATTTTGATAGTTATAACAGCTTCAGAACATCAATTTTAGGCTAGGAGGACCCTTGGCTCAAGTCCCGAGGCTTTTAGACTCCTTTTAGGCCGTTAACTGAAAGTTTAAAAAATGGTATATGGCTGTGGGACTCACTTTTCATTGCAACAACCTCAAATGGAAATTTAGACATTGTCATTGAGTCTGAATTATAGAATTTTATAGGATAGTATAGTTTGTTTGCATATATAAGATTCTGGATTAATCTTGATGGGTCGGTGGAGATTTGGAATTTTCCAAGTCTCCAACTGGTGCATTGGAGATGGTGTGACTGCTAAAGCGGCCCTCAGGTGCTTTAGCGACCCTGCTAGCCTATTAAGTTGTCACGACCCAAAAACCAAGGGTCATGATGGCACTTGTCATGGCAAGCCTTAAAAAGTAAGCCTACAAGATGTGAAAATAACAATAATAACCCAACGTAAGGCCTTTAGCTCAAAGCCGAACCACACAATATAATGAAATCGGAAGAACAAAACCAAGGATATAATACCATAATCCTAAAATCTAGTGTCACAGTGTAAGAACTAACTAATACAACTTGAGATCAAAATACATAAGATGTCCAAAATAAGAACAACTTTGTCTCTAAATGTAAAATAAAGACATAGTCTAAGTAAAGAAAGGTAGCAGTAGACTCCAGAAACAAGAATCCAACTGCTACCTCGAATAGCTACAAAGTATTACCCGAAGTCAACTACTATGAGGCGCACGCAAACCTGGATCTGCAATGAAAGGGTACAGTAAGGGTGAGTATGGTCAATTTGTACCAGTGGGTATCATAGGCTGATTGAGTAAAGCAAAAAATAAAGCATACAAAATACACACTAAGGGCACATCACTTGCAACCAGAAAATATTCCATAATGGTAGTCCACAACGTCTCCACTAATAGTTCAATAATATTCACATACATCATAGCAAATACGAGAAAGAAAACAAGTAGACAAGTATCACACATATACGAAGGAAAAATACACATAGATAGGTATCACATCAAGGGAAATAACATATCACAGATATGTGCAAAGTAAATACAAATGCAATGGAGATGATGATGATAATGATAATGGTAATGATGATAATGATGACAATGATGGTAATGCCTGAGGTTGTAGTAAAACCTCCGTATACACCAATGAAGCTAAAGCTTCCTGATGTAGGATCCATGGGGTGTTCGTCAACCTGTGTACAATAAATATTCAATACCAATATCCATAACTTCTCTCCGGCATATCCTTTGGTAGAGGGTTTTAAGATGTCACATATTTTGTCAGAAAAAACCATTGTTTCCAATATTTCCACGGTGGTACCAATATTTCATGAATGTGTATGATATGAGGATGTAATGCTCACAACCAGCTAGAATGAGCATTTCCATATCCAACCAATAACCAACCAAGTGAGCCAATAATCCACTCAATATTTTCAACCATCCATGAGATCCAACATGAACCATGTGCCAAAAGAGTAAAATACCTTAAAATATACCATTGATACCACATTAGGCTTTTTCATTAGACAAGATACAACTATTTTCACATACATAAGGCCAACAATATCTTATAAGACCACACACGATCACACATAACAATTAATATTCCAAGACCGCTAAATAGCATCAATATATAGGCCCCATACAGGCACAACACAATAATATATCCATTATCATAATTAGTTCCCACACCCTTAACATGATTTTATATCAATATTAACTACTCAGCCTAGTCTGAAGAAAGTTAAGCCATAACATGCCTCAAATATTAAAAAACTAGTCCGGAAGCCTTCAATCTGAAGCCTTACTCCTTACAAATGGACTTGGAATCAACTAAAACACAGAAATATAGAATTTATGCATCGAAAAAAGCCAATGATACCCATATTTCCTATTTTCAAGTTGGGGTCAAAACAGACCCTCAAAATAAATTTTCAAAAAAGAAAGGCAAAAGCATAATTTTATTTCAAAAACATCTTACCCATATTTTAGGAGTCTATAACTGAAAATACAAGAAAAAATGAGTTAAAAATTAGGTCCAAATCGAAGAAAAACCATTTTCAAGCTTTACCGGTAAAAGTCTCCAAAATCTATTTTAAAAATAGAGAATTGAAGTTGTTTTGAAGATGAAATTGAAAGACAACTGATAATTATATGATTAGAAACTCACCTAAGTAAAAATGGGTTGAAAAGGTTTAAATCGAAGAAATTCAATTTTTAGGCCTTCCATGGCAAAATCCCCAATTTCTACTTTTTAATCCATGTTTAGAACACAAATTAAAGGATGCAATTGAAGAAAAGTAGTTGAAATAGGTGTTATGAAGCATACCCAAGATTAGAAGTGGAAGAAATTGCTCAAAATCAAGAAACCCTAAGCTCCAAGTCTCAAAAATGGTGAAAAATGGAGAAAACAAGGTGTATATATAGTCTAGGCATCGCATATACGACCAGGTGTTGCATACACGATACATGGCCTGATGGCAGGTATTGCTACCGCATCATGGTCCTTAGGACTCATGATCGCAGCTGAGACATCGCATATGCGACACTCGCACCTGATCTGCTGAGTCACATACGCGACACTTACAGTTGCGGTGGCACCAATACCTGCTGGAGACTTAGAGAGTTCCAAGTCTCAGCGGACTCCTTGGGAATCATTCAAAACCTCTTGAACGCAAATGAGCTTTGCTAACCTATCAAATTTGATGTTTCAGACTCAATGGTGATATCAGATTTTCAAAAGAACATTATTTTTACAAAGTTGACCCTCGATTCCTAATTTTACAACTTTCTAAATCGAGGGTCAAAATGACATTTAAATTCCATGAAACCGCACCAACCATGTCACCTCCCTAAAATTAATTTTCTGGATCTGCTGGCATAGTCCATTTTCCTTTTGACACGCAGGCGTAGTCCATTTTGCTTCTGACATGCAGGCGTAGTCCATTTTCCTTCCGACACACAGATCAACAAATGTTGACCGAAATCAAATAGATAGCTTTTCAAGCCACCAAAAAGCACAAAATAACATAAATCACACCAAAATACATTAGGAATCATGCCAAGCATCCCTATACCCCAGAAATACCACATTACAAACATGAGCTGTAAAATGATCAAATCACATAGAAATGAATATTTCACAAAAATCATCAAAGATTAGATCGTTACATCATCCACCACTAAGAATCTAGTTCATCCTCGAACTAAAAGGAAGGGATTACCTGATTCAGCAAAAAGATAGTGATAAGAACTACACATATCATACTCGACATCCCAAGTAGACTCATCTATAGGTTGATGCTTGCTTTAGACCTTAACAACTGGAATAGCTCTAAACGTAACTGCCTGACATCTCTAGATAAGATGGAGATAGGCTTCTTAATAAAAGATAAGCTCTCATCAAATTGAACCAAATCCTAACGAACGACATAAGACTCATCTGGAATGTAATAGCTAAGCATGGAAACATGAAAAACTATATGAACAACTGATAAAGATGGGGGAAAAGCCAATTTATAAGCCACATCACCAATATTTCAAAGAATCTCAAATGACCCAATATATATGGGGCTAAGCTTGCCCTTCTTCCCAAACCTCATTATACCCTTCACGGGTGAAAATTAAAGGAAAACACGATCACCAATACTAAATCTTGAGGTATTAAGCCTACGATCTACAGAGAAATTCTGCCTACTCTGAGCCACTTGAAGTTTATACTGAATGATTCAAACTCTATCCAAAATCTCATGAAGTAAGTCTGCACCTCGAGGTCTATCCTCAGAAAACTCAAACCAACCAACTGGAGAGTGACAATGCCTATCATACAAAGCCTTTAAATAAGCCATATTAATACTAAAATTGTAGTTGTTATTATACGCAAACTCCGCCAAGGGTAGATATTGCTCCCACTAGCCACCAAAGTCCATCATACAAATACAAAACATATCCTTCAATAATTAAATAGTCCGCTCGAACTGCCCATCAGTCTGTGGGTGAAATGTTATCGTTAGATCAACTCGAGTACCTAACTCATCCTAAAAGGTCTTCCAAAAGTGAGATATGAACATTGAACCTTGATTTGAGATGATAAACATTGGCATACCCTGAAGATGCACAATCTTATGAATATAGATATGAGCCAACCTCTCAATACTGAAAGAGACTTTAACTGACATGAAATGGGTAGATTTTGTCAATCAATCCACAATAACCCAAACGCTATGAAAACCATGTAAAGTATGAGCAAACTCATTCATGAAGTCTATAGTAATCCATTCCCAGTTACACTCGGGAATGGGTAACCTTTGAAGCAATCCACCATGCCTCAAATGCTCAACCTTTACCTTCTAGAAATATAGGTAATAAGCTACAAAATCCTCTATATCTCTCCTCATAACACCCCATCAGTAATGCTTTCTTAAATCATGAAACATCTCAGTCACTCATGGATAGATGAAATACCTAAAACAGCAAGCCTCCTCCAAAATCAATCTAATCCAATCATACTTTCTTGATATGAAAACCTAATCTCCAATCCTCAAAACACCATTTGAATTGAGTGAGTCTTCCTTAGCCTCACCATTCAACACCTTATCTTTAATCAGTCTCAATCATATATCATCAAATTGATGAGCTAAAATTTGCTCCATCAAAAAAGGCCTAGCTTCTACGAATGCCAAAACACATCGAGGTGTCGACATATCAAGCCCAACTATTTGATTAGCCAAAGACTTAACCTCTAAGGGAAAAGGTCTCTCCTTGGTCAAAATATGTGCCAAGCTATCCATGCTAGTTGAATTTTGGCTCAAGGCATCCACAACCACATTACCCTTGCCCAGATGATAGAGAATAGTCAAGTCATAATCCTTAAGCAACGCAAGTCAACAGCGCTGCCTCATATTAAGATCTTATTGGGTGAAGAAATACTGAAGGCTACGATGATCTGAGAAAATGTCACAATTGACTCCATACAAGTAGTACCTCTATAACTTCAAAGCTAAACCAACCGTGTACAACTCTAAATCATGGGTAGGGTAATTCTTCTCATGGGTCTTTAACTGACAAGAAGCATACGTAATCACCTTACCATCCTGCATCAACACTGTACCTAACCCAACACCTGAAATAAAAAAAAAGATGGTAAAACCTATGCCATCCTTGTGAAAGGTTAAAATAGGAGCTGATATCAACATATACTTCATATTTTAGAAGCTCTCCTTAGAAGCATCGAACCACTAAAATAAAATCTTCTTCTAAGTCAATTTGGTTAATAAAGCTACAATAGATGAAAAACTGTCAATAAAATACCAATAGTAACCTGCTAACCCAACAAGACATTGAATCTTAGTGGGCAACGTAGGCCTAGCCCAATCATGAACCGCTCCAATCTTGGTTGGATCAACTATAATTCCTTTCTTAGTCACCACATGACCCAAGAAAGAGAGAAACTCCAACCAACACTTCCACTTAGAGAATTTAGCATACAACTTCTCATCCCTCAATCTCTTAAGCATAATCCGCAAATGTTCCTCATGATCGACTTCACTCTTGTAATAAACCAATATATCATCCATAAATACAATAATATAGGAGTTGAGATACAGTCGAAACACCCAGTTCATCAACTCCATTAATACGACTGGGGCTTTGGTCAACCCAAGAGACATGACCAAGAACTCATAATGACCTTTTTGAGTACGAAAAGCTGTATTTGAAATAGTCGAAGCTCTAATCCTCAATTGTAATACCCAAATCTTAAATCAATCTTAAAAAACTCTAAAGCACCCTGAAGCTGGTCGAATAAATCATCAATATGAGGGAGAGGACACTTATTCTTGACCATTACCTTGTTCAACTATCGATAATCAATACACATACATATAAAACCATTATTTTTTTTATAAACAAGACAAAAGCACCCCAAGGTGATACACTAGGTCGAATAAATCCTTTGTCCAACAACTCCTGCAACTGATTCTTTAATTCCTTCAGCTCGGCTAGGTCCATCCTATAGGAAAGAATAGAAATGGGTTTGGTTCCTGGCTCAACATCAATAGCAAAGTCAATATCACAATCCAGAGAAATACCAGACAAATTTGTAGGGTACACGTCCATAAACTCATAGACAACTTAGACAGAATCCAAAGTGGGAGGTAAAGCTGCATTAGTATCACAAATATAAGTCAAATAAGATAAACATCCCTTCTCAACAAAGAGATGAGCCTACACAAATGATATAAACTTCTTGGGAACCGAATAAAGCTTACCCTTCTAAGCTATCCTCGATAAACCCGGGAAAGATAAGGACACAACTTTAGCATAACAATCTAGGACAATATGGTAAGGAGCAAACCAATCCGTACCCAAGATGGCATCAAAATCTACCATATCCAATAGATTTAGATCTACCCAAGTCTTACACCTAGCAAAAGTCACTATACAAGATCAGTACACCCAATCCACTACTACCGAGGTAGATATGTGATTAGGCACATCAAGAGGCTTATAAACTAAATCAAAACCCAAAGAAAAGTATGTAGACACATAAAAAAAAGTCAATCATGGATAAAATAATATAGATGTAGGTCTGAAATAAATAGGAATGATACCTGTGATAATAGCATTAGAAGCCTCTACCTCTAGTCTATCGGGTATGACATTGCACTGTCCACAACCACCAGCTGGATAAACAGCCCTGCAACTATTTCCACAAGCTCCACTACCTCAGCCCCACACATTTTTGGTAGAACCCCAACCTCTAACAACTGAAATAGAGGTAGCTCTAAACACACGGTAAGGATAATCCTTTGATAAGTGGCCAGTCTTATCACTACATAACAACCTCTATGACCTGACTCAGTAGAAGGAGGTATAACTGGATAGTAATGGCCACTTGAAAATGCTAAACTAGAAGACTCACTACTTGAAATCTGTAAGGCTGCCTACATAGGTCTACCATAATACCTATAAAAACCCCTAGAATTTTTACCTCGAGAAGTATGACCTTCGAACTCGCCCAAATAATGCACCCTTTTGGTGCCTCCCTGAGATGCTCAAAGAATACCCTGAATCATCTTAGAATGATCCACTATACTCTAAAATGATGCTTCAAACACTACCATATGAGATGTATCTACGTGAAGAAAAACATCTAACCCATTCACGAACTTTTGAATCTTTTCTGATTTGGTGGTAATGCTAGCATAGAAATATCTAGCTAAGGCATAGAAACATTCCTTATACTCTGCAACAGACATGGAGCCTTTTTCCAGGTGATCAAACTCATTTCTTATCCGATCCCTCAGACTATGAGGCACAAATCTCTCCAAAAAGGCCCCAGCAAACTGATCCAAGTTATCTCAGGAGAATCAAAAGGTCTACAACTAACAAGTGAACTCTACAATCTCTAGCGGTATCTCTCAACTAATAAGTGGTATATGTAACACCATGCGACTCACGTGAACCCACATTATGCAACCTCTCACGACTATCAGTTATGAACTCATAGGCATCCTCGCGTACAACACCACTGAACCTTGGAACCTAATTAAATAAAACTCTTAAACTTCTTATAATCCTTAGAAGAAATAACTGTACTTACAATAAGGGAAGACATAGTAAATCTAGCAAGCTGAAATCCCACCTGAGAAGGCAACATAGATAACGGCTGAACCCTTGATCTCAGAATACTATAATCAGATATAGGAATTGAAGAAGGGATAACACTCGGAGTCTATGGAGTACCAAAAGTAGAAGTAGGTACTATTGAAGGATCCATACTAGGGGATGGAGGAAGACTATTGGCAGACTTTGGCACAGATAGAGGTATAATACTCAGAGTTAAGAAAATACCAGGCATACTCAAAGTAGCATCCTCTAAACAGGTCCATAAGAGAATCAACAACCCCTCCAAGACTAGGGTACAATAACTAGGTGGAACTGAAGCAGGACCCATATCCCTAATATGCTTGACTTAGGGCTTAAAGGAGAGTCCCCTAGCACTACTCCTAGATAGGGTAGATCCATATCCCCGTTCACTACCTCAATCCTATCTATGAATCGCAACTCACCCTCAAGACTGGGCTCTCTCCTTGAATGAATGTTCTATATCTCTAACCTCATAAGATCTAGTCATTATCATCTGCGTAGAAAAGAGTGAAATATGACTTTAAACACAAGGTATGAAGAAAATCCATACTATAAGGGATAAAATAAGGGAAACTTCCTAATGACATCTTATAACTTCTCAAAAGATAGATACAGATGTCTATGTATCAATTCGTAAGACTTTAGTAAACACCTCATTCTTACACTATTGAGACCAATAAACCTAGCTACTCTGATACCAATTTATCATAACCTAAAAATCAAGGGTCATGTTGTCACTTGTTGCGGTAAGCCTTGATAAGTAAGGCTATCACACAACTGATACAAGAAGGTAAAATAACAATAATAATCCAAAGTAAGACTTTAAGAATAAAGCTAAACAAAATAATATAATAAAAATGAAAGAGCATAACCAAGGATATAAAACTATAATTCCAAAACTTGGTGTCATAGTGTAAGAACTGACTAGTACAACTTGAGATCAAAATACACAAGATGTCCAAAATAGGAACAACTCTGTCTCTGAATGCAAGACAAAGACATAGTCTAAGTAAAACAGGGTAGTAGTGGACTTCAAAAGTAAGAATCCAACTGTTACCTTAAATAGCTCCAAAATGTCACCCAAAGTCAACCACTATGAGGCATACATGAACATGGATCTGAACCAAAAGGGCATAGTAGGGGTTAGTACGGTCCGCTTAGACCAATAGGTATCAAAGGTCAACTGAGCAACGTGAAAAATAAAGCATACTAAATACACACTAAGGACACGTCACTTGTAACCAAAAAATATCCCATAATGGTACCCCACACCATCTCCATTAGAAATTCTATAATATTCACACACATCATAGCAAATACGAGAAAGAAAGACAAGTAGACAGGTATCATACATACAAATCTAAAGGAAGAATACACATAGATAGGTATCACATCAAGGGAAATAACATATCATAGATATGTACAAAGTAAATACAAATGCAATGGAGATGATGATGATAATGATAATGATGATTATGATGATAATAATGAAGATGATGATAATGATGGTGATGCCTGAAGTTGTTGCACAACCTCTGTATACACTTACAGAGATAAAGTTTTCCAATGTGGGACCCATGGGGGTTCCTCAACCCGTATACAACCAATATCCAATACCAATATACATAAATCCTCTTTGACATATCCTTTTGTAGAGGATTTTAAGATGTCACATTTTTTGTCAGAAAAAGCTCATGTTTCTAATATTTCCACGGTGTTACCAATGTTTCATGAATGTGTATGATATGAGAACGTAATGCTATGCAACCAACTATAATAAGTATTTCCATATCCCACCAATAGACCAACCAAGTAAGCCCATAATCCACTCAATATTTCTATCTATCTATGAAATCCAATATAAACGATATACCAAAACAGTAAAATACATCAAAATATACAATTGATATCACATTAGGATTTTTCATTAGACAAGATAAAACTAATTTAACCTATACAAGGCCAATAATATCTTATAAGACCCCACACGGTCACACATAATTATTAATATTCTAATAACACCAACTAACATCAATATATAGACCCTCACACGGGAACAACACAATAATATATCCATTTTCATGATTGTTTCTCACACCCTTAGTATGATTTTTTACTAATATTAACTACCTAACCCATTCTGAAAAAAGTTAAGCTATAATCTACCTTAAATATCAAAAAATCAATTCAAAAGCATTTAATTCGGAGCCTTACTTCTCACTAACAAACTTGAAATAAACTAAAACATAGAAATATAGAATCTATATGTCAAGAAATTCAACAACACCCATATTTCCTATTTTCAAGTAGGGGTCAAAATGGACTCCCAAAATAGATTTTTAAAAAAGAAGGGAAAAATTGTAATTTTATTTCAAAAGCATGTTCCTCATATTTATAGGAGCTAAAATTGAATACCCAAGAAAAAATGAATTAAAAATAAGGTCCAAATCAAACAAAAAACATTTTCAAGCTTTATCAATAAAAGTCTCCAAAATTTTCATAACCAAAACAAGGGCTTAATCGCGATGGGTATCTCAAACCCATCGTTGGCCGAAGACCACCTCTTAGCCTTATCTCAAGAGCACATAAATATAAATAATGAAAGTCAACCAAAATAAAAATAAGAAGGATGGATAAGTCAAGAGAAAAATCTAAGAATCAAAACGAACAATCAACCCAATACTTCTCCATAAAAGCTTTTAAGCCATAATACTAACTACGTCAGGACATGCCCCCAACTATGAAAAAAAGAATCCCAAATAAAATACTTAGACAATATATAAAATAGTGAGATGATCGAGCCTTCTAAAAGATGGAGGCTCACCACTTCACAGCAGATCCACAGGAATACTGAATCACCTAACACTGTACAGGAGCAATAAAAAATCCTTAGACCCTACATCATAAAATGATGTTGCATCCAATGAAACTTAGTGGGGAAAGCACTGGTATGTAACTCAGGGAATAGGGATAAAATAATTCAATCACCAAAATCTAATCATAAACTATATATATATATATATAAACTATATATATATATATATATATATATAGGATGTTGGGATAGGTACAAGGGCAATGGATATGAGAGTTTAAAGTATTAACCTAAACTATGTAGCTCGCTCCATTCTAAAGGCACCTATGTGATATTTGGGTCCAGCTCCCCCTGTAGGAAGGGCCACACTATGTGTTAGCTGCACGAGCTGAGGAAAAATTGAGGAAAGTCTAAAGATATTAAGGGTATAGCCCTCTCAATATATATATATATATAATATGTGTACCAAGAATACAGTCATGTGGACCCCCAATGCCAACAAATATCGTTTCTAGTATTGGTCTCCTCGAAACCTACACCTTTACGGTGAAATACATAATTCCTTTGAAGTTAAAATTAAAGTAGTTGCACATAAACCAACCATTAACCCAGGAGTCATTCATTAAGGCATTTACCAACTTGGTATCATCATACCAATTTACGTGTAAGATAATTCAGTTATGTCAAACCAATTCATATAACCAAAATGACTCTAGTGTTTCATTTAAAATTTAAAATTCAAAATCAAGGCCATCGAAAATCATATTTATTCATTTATCCTTTAATGCAATGAAATGGGTTCAGAATACAAGTTAAACCATGCAATTATCTATATTAAAAATTGAGTTTACAAAGTAGGTTGGGATTAATAGAATTATCAAGCAAAAAATTTCTTCAATTTGGGGAAACCCATATCCCCCATTTCAACCATTAAATTAGTGCACCAGTTCAGTCCCAAAAACCATAAATTAAAGCATGAATGATCTATTTAAACCATAGAAAAAACAACTCAAGTAATCACAATAAAAATCCCCCTACCCAATTTCAAATCCATCAATTAAAACACATGAATATTGATTGAATAAATTCCATAATGTAAACATACACGTTATGGATGAGCAACATGCCTGAAATATAGAACAATTTGAAGAGAATTTAAAGTTTGGATCTTGGAGGTTGAATTCTCTTAAACCCTTGAGCTTTCTTTGATTTTTATTTTAAGAGAGAAAAATGGAATTTGATCTTTGAAAACTAAAGAAAAAGGGTCAATTTTATTTTTAAAAATCGTACAAGGGGTAAAAACACCAAAAACCCCTCACCCTAAGTGAAAAAATAAAGACTGGATGAAATTAATATAGGATCATGGCATGCCTTTATCATGGAGGGTAGCCTCTATGCCACACCCTTATCGCGGAGGATAACCTTTGTGGAACACCCTTATCATCAAGCCTCACTGCCTCGAGGTCCCAAAATAGCCTTGAACCCTTAAAATCAGGCCTCCGGGCCTAAATTCCCAATTTACACTTTTGAATCTACATTTAAAACAAGAATTAAAGGATGAAATTAAACAAAATTTGTTGAAATAGGTGTTATAGAGCTTACCCAAGTTTAGAAGTGGAAGAAATTGCTTAGAATTATGAAACCCTAACCTCCAAGTCTAAAAAATAGTGAAAAATAGAAATAACAATGTATATATATAGTCTAGGCATCGCATAGACGATTAGGTGTCACATATGTGGTACTCAGCCTAATGGCAGGTATCAGTATCACAACCTAGTACTCGCATACGTGGGACTCGCGATAATAACCGAGTTGTCACATATACGACACTTGGTCCTGATCTGCTGAGTTGTGTACGCGACCAGCCACCCATGGTTGGAATGGCACCAACAATAAGTGATCACCATGTAACATATGAATTCAGTTGGGACTCACATTTGTGGATCTTGAAAGGTGCCTAAAACCTGCCTTTTGAGGTAACTTGAACCCTTATCCAATTTTTGGTGATGTAGACTAATTAAATAGTTCATAATTAGCCTAGAATGATGTCCTAACACACCTTAATTTTTTAGGTGGAGACTCTTCACTCTTTAAACCATCTTAAAAAAGTTTTCACGTCGAATTCTGCTTTTTGCGAGAAAAATAGGGTGCGACTGCATGGGACTCTATCGGGATACTTAGGTTCTAACCATTATGAATTTGTGTTATATAGGATTTTATTCTTTCTTTCTATTTATTTGAAATTTATTTTTGATGTTTCTTCATAATTTCCCTATTTGTTTTCTCTTTATTTGTTGATTTGGGCATTTTAATAGCTATATAGGATTTTATTCTTTCTTTCTATTTATTTGAACTTTATTTTTGATGTTTCTTCGTAATTACCCTATTTTTTTTCTCTTTATTTGTTGATTTAGGAATTTTAATTTCTTACTATTACTATTACATGTTAATTTCCTTCATTTTACTTTATGTGTTTAGTTCTATATCATTATGTCTAGCGGTTTCTTTTTTCCTTTTTGCTTGTATATGTGTTATGTCTTATTTCCCGATATCACTTTAATTGCACATCTATATATTTTATTTATGATTTTCAATATATTACTGCTTCCATTATTGTAATGCTCTGGGAGTACACCCTGAATGTCATACGGTACTTACAGTCACAAGTGACCACAAGCTAATTAATGAGCTGGTACCTGCTATGACCACTGAACAAACTGATAATAAAGGGTATACATGTGCGGAAAACAAAGCTGGATACATCATAAGGTTTAAACATTTAAAAATACCTCTGAATTAATATGGCTAAAAAACAAAAGTATGAAAACAATACTGTAAAGACTGTCAATAACAACTTATAATCGAATAACTTTCTGAAAGTGCCTGAAAGCCTCTAACTGACTGACTATGGAGTTGATGGGACAAGTCCCCAACTAACTCCAGCTGAATACTAAACTGAAACACTGAAATAAACATAAATGGTCTTCAAAATATAAGAACTCACCACTGCTACTACTGCTGGTGCTCTGGGATGTCTAGGTGCGATCGAGAACCTAAGCGTCCGAACCTGTGATATGAGACATCATAGCACAAGAAATGAGTATGTGGTAAGTACTTTGAATGTACTGGTATTCTAAATGAGGTTAGGCTGATATGCATGGCTTATATGCATGAATAATAACTGACTGAATAAATAGAATGAGATAATTGATGTATAGTATACGAGGAAACTATAAATTCTGAGCATGCATGACAAAGTATATGAAATGATACTAGGATAGTATATAAACTGAAATACTAAAATACTAATACCGAACAACTAATAATTGTATGCCATGGTAAAGAAACCCTGAAACTGATCTCTAAACTGAGTACTGGATTGAGACTATGGGAGCTATCATCTGACCAACATGGCCAAATAAGCGCTAATTGGGGTCAAACCTATGACCCCAATTGGAAGAGTGTCAGTACCGTACCACAAGTACTAACACTGGATGTGTGGATCCACTGAAATGAAGTCCCAAAGGACTAAAGAGTCTCCCTCTACTAGCAGGTGCTATAGTGAGATATATGTCAACCCTCAACTAAATTGTTAACATCTCTAAGCTACGTTTGCTAAGTAGTTCTGGAATACAGGGACTGCTACTAAAGGTCACACCCTCAACTGGAAGGTGATCCCCCATCCCTGAGTTCGCTCGGTGCTAAATCCTATTCCCAACTGAACTAACTCGAAATACTAAAATGATCTAAACTTGACTGATAGGATAACTGTCTAAACTAATAATACTCATATATGCCTAAAAACCATTCTGAAAGTCCTAAGACTAAGTACACAACTAAATTTTGGGTATTCATAACCCCTAGTACTCGATAACATTAATAGTAAAAGTATACCATATCTTCAAAAGCATAATAAGTAGTTAATGCTCAAAATTCATCTCATAGGAATTTCATCAAACACTTGAAATTCATGAGCTTATGCATGGGAATAATTGAAACATATGGGAATAACATAATCATAACACTAAAACCATATATTAGGGGATTTAACATGGAATTTCGTACTTCAAACGTGTAAAGGCTACTTTCCAACTAAAAACACTTGTAAACAACATACATAATCAAAATTCCCAAAAGTTTTCATGAAATTAACTCATTATAAACATATGAATTCATGATTTAGAACACAAAAATAGGTAATTGGACTCTATGGGTGAAAAGGGCCTATGGATGAACATTTAACATACCTTCAGGCTTTAATCTTGCAAGAGAATTGATGTGCTTGATCATTCTTGGGTGGAGAAGATTGAATTTTTGAGTTTTCTTGAAGAAATAATGGTTGACCTTGATGAATTTAGGTGATGAATAGGGTTTATTTTAAAGAGGAATTGTGGAAATAAGGCATATAATGCCTTAACTGATGATAAATCTCATGTTTTAATGGATTGGGGCCATGGAAAAAGACCTGATTGCCCCTAAGAAATTTAAATTGATAACTGGAACACCGATTGAGCCCCCACCATTATGTGCCAAGGCCTCCATAGCTATTCTACCGTGATGCACCCCAATTGCGATGACTTACTATTTTGGAAATCCACACCTAGTCCAAACCTCGTTCAAAAAATCCAAAACTTACTCGAGATATGATACTTACACCCCTAAACATGAATCAACTCAAAAACTTACGTCTCGAGGTAGGGAAGGCCACTTTAAAAATCATCAAAGTTAAGAGGCCAAAAATAAAACTGTCTCCAACACTTAGCTAAATTTTCAGGTTCTAAGCCCCTTGTACATGCACTATAGGATAAATTGAGCTAAGATAAATATGGGGTATTACACTATCTCCCCTTTGTGAACATTCATCCTCGAATAAGACTAATTAAACTTAGAAAATACATAGGTACTGAGGTTATATGCTGAATATGCATAACTAAAAACATGATTACATAACTAAGTCTGAAACATGGTGCATGAATGAACTGATTCATGAATGTATACAATGACATGAAGATGACCACATGGATGGAACTGAGAATGGAAAAGAGATAATCTAAGGAAAATTGTTACCTTGATCTGAGTCTAAGTTTGTGGAGAAAAGGTGAGGGTACTTGGTTCATATATCTGCTTTTACTTCCTAAGTGGCTCCCTCTATAGACTGATTTTGGCAAAGAACTTTAATCAAAGAAACTTCTTTGTTCCTTACACTATGAATAGGATGATCAAGGATTTCAAATGGGAGTTCTTCGTAAGAAAGTCTATTCTAAACATCTAAGTTTTCTAAAGGGACAATGACAGCTGGGTCACCAATACACTTCTTTAACAAGGACACATGGAACACTGGATGCACTAAAGCCAAATCTATGGGAAACTCAAGTTCATACGCTACCTTCCATAATGGCTCAAGATCTTCTAAGGGACCACGTATCAAGGATTGAGTTTTTCTCATTTTCCAAATCTCGTCACTCTCTTTATGGGAGAGATCTTCAAAAATACCAAATATCAAACCTCAAACTCAAGATCTCTTCTCTTAACATTTACATAGGATTTCTGACGACTCTGGGCTATCTTAAGCCTCTCTCTGATCAGCTGAACTTTCTCCAAAGAATCAAACACTGAATCTAACCCTATCAACACAGTCTCACCTACATTAAACCAACTAATAGGAGATCTATGTCTCCTGCCATAGAAAGCCTCATATGGAGACATTTGGAATAATAATTGTTATTGTAAGCAAACTCAATCAATGGCAAGTGATCATCCCAACTGCCATTAAAGTTGATAACATAAGCTCTCAACATATCCTTTAAGTTCTGAATGGTCCCCTCTATCTGGCTATATGTCTGAGGGTGAAAGGTTGTACTGAGATAAAATTGGGTACCAATACCCTTCTGAAAAGCCTTCCAAAAATAAGAGGTAAACACAACAGCTACTAACTCAAGATCATGAGTAGAATAATTCTTTTCATGGGGCTAAAGCTATCTAGAGTCATAGGCTATTAACTTACTTCTCTGCATCAAAACACAACCCAAACCAACTCTAAAAGCATCACAGTAAATAACAAACCCATCTAAACTATTTGGCAAGGTCAAAATTAGGGCTGAGGTGAGTCGAGTCTTCAACTCCTGAAAACTCTTCTCACAGGAATCTAACCACTAAAATTTGACTTTTTTCTGAGTCAATCTAGACATGGGGGATGCAATAGATGAAAACTCCTCAACAAATCATCTGTAGTAGCTAGCCAAACCTAAAAAACTCTTGATATTTAATAGAGAAATATGTTGGGCCATTTTCTCACTGCTTTAGTCTTTAGAGGGTCAAATCTAATGCCATCATCAGAAATAATATGGCTAAAAAAAGTTAGTGATCTTACACTAAACTTGCACTTACTGAATTTAGCGAATAACTGATGGGCTCTGAGTCAGTAATACTATTCTAAGATAGTTTGAATGGTCATTTTCATTACGGGAATAGAAAAGGATGTCATCGATGAAGACTATGATAAATGTGTCCAAGTACTTCTTGAGCCCTCTGCTCATCAAGTCCATAAAAGCTGCTGGGGAATTGGTAAGGCCAAAAGACATGACTATAAATTTGAAGTGACCATATCAAGTTCCAAAAGCTGTTTTGGAATATCATATTCTCTGACTCTGAGCTGATGATAGTTGGATTTGAGGTCTTTCTTAGAGAAGTAACTGGTACCTTGAATTTGGTTAAATAAGTCATTGATTTTGGGGAGTGGGTACTAATTCTTGATTGTGACTTTGTTTAACTGATGATAATCGATGCACATATGAAGAGATCCATCTTTCTTTTGCATGAAATGGACTGAGCGCCCCATGGGGAAATATTGGGCCTGATGAATCCCTTATCTAAGAGATCTTTCAACTATTCTTTTAGCTCCTTAAGATCTAATAGAGCCATACTATAGGGCAAAATAAAGATAGGCTGGGTATCTGGAAGGAAATTTATTCTAAAGTTAATTTCCCTTTTGGGAGGAACTCTGGGAAGATCTTCATGAAACACATCTGGAAATTCCCTTACTACTGAAGCTATCCTGAGATTGAGAGTATCTGGAATAGAGTTTTTAACTCTAAAAAGATGGTAGACACACACTTTGGATATCATTTTTCTCATTCCAAGGTACGAAACAAGCCCTTAGTGCTGAAGTACTACCCCTCCATTCTAGGACTGGTTATAATGCCCCGAATTTGGTAACCGGAATTCTACACTGTGCTCATGACCCCAAAGGACCATAAGCTAACCCATGACTAATATCTATACTTGTATACTGTATAAAATACATTACAATGCAGAAACATGAATTGAAAGTCCATAAGGTTCAATACTGAAGATGATCTGAATGACATAACATCTATGTGGGGTAATAGAATACCCAAAACACAATTGAAAATACTAAAGTCTAAAACTTGATAGTCTAGCAAGCCTCTAACTAACTAAACTGTCTGAGTAAGGAGTTGGTGGGACATGTCCCCAAAAGGAGTTGGTGGGACATGTCCCCAACTAACTTCAACTAATAAACTGATTAATGAGATAATAAGGAAATAATCATGTCCTCGAAAGATAAGGACTCACTTCTAACTCTGTCTGATAATATCTAGAATCTATTGTTGCTCTGAAGCTCGTGTCTCTGAACTTATGGTATAACACACCATAGCACAAATGCGTCAGTACTTTGAATGTACTGGTATGTATGTGAGGTAGGCTGAATGCATGGGTTTCATATGCATGAACAATAATAATAACTGACTAACTATCATGAGCGTGAGAATACATGCATGATACATAACAACTGACACTAATACTGTGATAACATAATTACTAAATAAGAATATAACTGATATCATGAGTGACTGTATGTGGCAGTTCTGAATCTGATGGAACGATCTGAGTTCCATTCTGTATCTGAATCAACTGTATCTGACAGTCCTGAATTCTAAAGAACTATCTAAGTTCTTTCACTAACGCTGATACTAAGAATGAGACTGTGGGAGGTAGTCATCTAACCAACATACCCCAAATAATTCATTATAGGTGAATTAGGGTCCATTCTATGCCCTGATTGGAAGGGTGTCAATACCGCACCACTGGTAAGGACAACATGTGAGTGACCCTAATAGAACAGGTAACTCTAGTGAGAATGGTGGGAACCGTTATATAGCAAGCAAAGCCACCTCATCTACCCTCATATATCAGGATATGATGTCTCAACCTATGCTGGCTACATAGTTCTGGAATACAAGGATTGCCTCTAAGAATCACACCCTTATATAATAGGTGAGTTCCTATCCTTAGGTTCGCTCAGTCCAAATTTATACTCCCATCTGAATAGACAATGAACATGATTTACTGAACTGAACATGGACTGAGTCACTAAATTCTGTTGACTAACGAAATACTAGTTATATCTGGCAACTGACTGAGTTCATGAGATCGTGGAGATTTCCTAAGTCATTAGAATATCTGAAGTCTAAGGATTTATAGCTTGACTGAGAGTATCGTGAAAACATGACATGACTCTAGGCACACAACTAATATTTTGGGTACAAGTACCCCCAGGACTTGATAGAAGGAAACTAACAAAACATGACTTGCTTGAATACATAATAATCGCCATAATGCATTTACTGAAGCATTTCATCAAACAAGTGATAGGCATAAGCTTGTACATACATGGGGATTTCATGGTATCATGCTAGTTAGGCACTTTTCCTTTATCTAAGCATTTAATCAAACATATTGTAGGCATGGTACATATAAACATCATTGTATAACTATTAAACATCATGGTAACATTCTAATTTCATCATTCAAGGGTTTAGTCATAGGTTTGCATGAATCTATATCTATAATAATAAAACCCACATAGAAATTATCACCCAACACGGAGTAGAATTTAATATCTCATTTATCAACATGAAGGAGAACAGCCCAACCATGAAATCATAAAGAAAATCCATAACTTGAAGTTGGAAAAGGGATTCTTGGACTTCATAGATGAAAGGAGTCCATGAATGAACAATATGCATACCTTAGTTCATGATTTTGAGATGATTGACGGTGAAACTATCTTGGAATTAGATCTTCTATAAAAGACCTAGCTTGTTCTTAAGAGTTTTTTGAGAGAAGAGAGTGTGGTTTGGGTGAAGTAGTTGAATCATATGTTAAAGGGCTGAAATAGGGGTAGGAAGTTGACCCTTTTAACCCTGGATGCGTCATTTAATTTCAGTAAAATTTTCCCAAACTGAACCCCTGGCACAACGCGCCACTATCTCGCTGTGTCACTAGAATTTGACAATTGGAAAACTAAGGAATGGCGCGATGTGGAGCCATCGTGTTGCCCCTTCTTTTGTGACCTGGAAATTTGGCGCAACGTGGAGGAAATCACACTAAGACACTGGAAAAGGGACAATTCTAAATTTGGGACCTCGCCCAATGCTCCATAATCGCAGACCCCTACTAGAATTTTCCAAATGCCATTTCCTCTTGTGGCGCGGTACGCCACTGATTAATATGGTGCTATTTTATGATGGGAACTTAAAATTGTCATAACTTTTGACTCAACTATCGGATTTGGGCAAATCTTATATCGATGGAAAGCAGCTTATTGAATTTCCTATATGAAAAAAGTAAAAATCTTGAAAAATTCCTCATGAAATAACCATCGTTCAATTTAGAAGCTAATACTAGATATTTTTAAGATAAAATTAGTTAGGAAAAGTATGGAGTATTATAATATCTCTACCTTGAGAACATTCATCCTCGAATAAGAGTAACTGAGAGAGGAGAAAAGACAACTGTCGTACATACTGAACTTGAATAAATTGAACATTATCTCATGACTGACAAGATAAACATATAATACTGAACATGCATATCTAATGCATGTGTAACTGATTCATGAATGCATGACTAAGTGTTCTAAAGAACTAAGATTCTCACAATGAGAATACATGTATGATTCATAATTACATAACTGAACTGATACATGCGTGCATGACTGAATATGCAATGGTACTTGATACCAAGTTTATAATGGGAACATGAGCATAAAACTAAATACCAAGTTTGTGATAAACACTGAACATGAAACTGAGTAAGCTTAAGGAGAACTATTACCTTGAGCTTGATCTGAGTTGGCAAAGAAAAGGTAAGGATACTTGGTACGCATGTCTGCCTCTGCTTCCCAAGTAGCTCCCTCGATGGACTGATTTCGACAAAGAACCTTAACTAGAGGGACTTCTTTGTTCTTCAATCAACAAGTCTGATAGTCTAAGATTTCGATTGGAATCTCTTCATAAGAAAGAGTGTTCTGAACATCAATGCTCTGAATAGGGACTACATCTGATGGGTCACCTATGCACTTATTGAGTAAAGAGACATAAAAGACTGGATGAATTGAGGCTATATCTAAAGGCAATTTGAGCTCATAAGATACCTTGCCGAATCAACTGAGAATCTTGAAGGGACCGACATATCGGGGACTGAGTTTACCTTTCTTGCTGAACCACTTCACTCCCTTCATGGGAGAGATCTTTAGGTAGACATGTTCACCAATATCAAACTTGAGATCTTTTTTAAGAACATTTGCTTATGACTTCTGTCGGCTCTGAGCAGCCCAGAGTCTTTATCTAATCAACTAGATTTTTTCTAAGGCGTCGAATACCAAGTCAGGCCCTATAATTGAGGCCTCACTAACTTCTAACCAACCAATTGGAGATCTATATCTCCTATCATAGAGAGCTTCGAATGGAGCCATCTGAATACTGAAATAATAGTTGTTGTTGTATTCAAACTCAATCAAAGGTAAGTAGTCATCCCAACTTCCCTTGAAATCAATTGCACATGCCCTAAGCATCTCTTCTAACGTCTGAATGGTCCTTTATTCTTAACTATCTATCAGAGGATGAAAGGCTGTACTAAGATAAACTTGGGTACCAAGACCCATTTGGAATGCTTTCCAAAAATGAGAGGTGAACTAGGTACCTTTGTCTAAGATAATAGATAGCGAAAAATTGTGCAATCTGACCAACTCCCTGATATAGAGTTTGGTGTAGTCCTTGGCTGCATAAGAGGTATGAATTGGAAGAAAATAAGCTGATTTGGTCATTCTGTATACAATGACCCAGACTGAATCATGCTAATGACGAGTTTGAGGAAAACCCATCATGAAGTCCATGTTCACAACTTCCCACTTCCAAGTAGGAATACTGAACTCCTGCATAGACCCACTAGGATTTTAATGCTCTATATTAACCTGCTGACATATAGAGTACTTAGCCATAAACTCTACAATGTATCCCTTATCTCACTCCACCAATAGATTTCCTATAAGTCGTGGAACATCTTTGTGGCCCTTGGATGAATAGAGTAGCGCACACCATGTGCTTCTGTAAGAATTCATTGCCTTAAGTCATCTACACCTGGAACATAGAGACGACCCTGAAAACAAAGAACACTATCTCCCCCTTGGGAGAAAACCTCTATTTTCTGATCCTAGACTGACTCTTTCAACTTGACAAGGCTAGGATCTCTATCTTGCTTTTCTTTCACCTCAGAAACTAGAGATGATTCTGAACTACTCTGAACCCATATATCACCCTTATCTATATTGACTAAGAAAAGGCCTAGTATGGTAAGTTGATGGACTTCCTAAGCTAACTTCTTCTTACTGTCCTCAACATGAGAAACACTACCCATGGATAGTCTACTGAGAGCGTCGGCCACTATATTGACCTTACTCGGATGATAAAGGACACTTATGTCCTAATTTTTCAAGAGCTCTAACCACCTTCTCTGATGAAGATTGAGATTTTTCTGAGAAAAGACATACTAAAGACTCTTATGATCTGTGAAGACATCTACATAAACACCGTATAGGTAATGCCTCCAAATCTTCAAGCAAAATACTACGGCTGCTAACTCAAGATTATGAGTAGGATAATTCCTCTCATGGGGTTTAAGCTGTCTGGAGGCGTAGGCTATGACCTTACCATGCTACATGAGAACACAACCCAAACCTACTCTGGATGTATCACAATACTCTACGAACCCATCTGAACCATCTGGAAGAGCTAGAACTAGAGCTGAGGTGAGTCGAGTCTTCAACTCCTGAAAACTCTTTTTTAAAAGATCTAACCACTGAAACTTGACTTTCTTCTGAGTCAATCTAGACATAGGGGATGCAAGAGAATAAAATCCCTCAACAAACCGCCTGTAATAGCCAGCCAAACCAAGAAACTCCTAATATATGATGGAGAGACAGGGGGAGGCCAATTTCTTACTACTTCGGTCTTCTCAGGATCTACTCTAATGCCATCATCGGAAATGATATGACAAAGGATTACAACTGATCTTAGCCAAAATTTGCTCTTACTAAATTTGACGAATAGCTGATAATCTCTGAAAGTCTAAAGTACTATTCTGAGATGGTCTACATGATCATGCTCACTATGGGAATATACCAGAATATCAACCATGAAGACTATGATGAACATATCTAAGTACTGCTTGAACACACGGTTCATCAAGTCCATGAAAGCATCTTTTGCATTGGTAAGACAAATGACATGACTAGAAATTCAAAGTGACCATACCAAATATGGAAAGCTATTTTTGGAATGTCCCATTCTCTGACTCTGAGCTGATGATAGCTGGATCTGAGGTCTATCTTAGAGAAATAACTGGCTCATTGAAGGTTTTCAAACAAGTCATCAATTTGGGGAAGAGGATACTTGTTCTTGATCATGACCTTATTGAGTTAACGGTAGTTTACACACATCCTAAGAGAACCATTTTTCTTACGCACGAATAATACTGGAGCACCCCACGGGGAAATGTTAGGCCTGATGAATCCCTTATCTAAGAGATACTTCAATTGCTCTTTCAGTTCTTTGAGTTCTACTGGTGCTATTTTGTATGCCAGAATAGAGATAAGCTGAGTAACCAGAAGAAGATCAATACCGAAGTGTATTTCCCTTTTGGGAGAAATTCCTAGAAGATCTTCGAGAAAGACATCTGAATATTCATTCACTACTGAGACTAATTCAAGTCTGGAAGTCTCAAAACTAGTGTCCTTAACTCAAACAAGATGATAGACACATCCTTGAGATATCAATTTTTGTGCCCGAAGGTAGTAAACAAGCTGACCCCTGAAAGTGGATACACTACCCTTCCACTCAAGGATGAGTTTATTTGGAAACTGAAAATAGACTATTCTATTTCTGCAGTCGACCATGGCATAGCAGGAATAAAGCCAATCCATGCCAAGAATGACATCAAAATTATTCATCTCCAATTTGACTAAGTCTGCTGAGGTGACTTTTTGAAATATCATAATCGGGCAGTTCCTGTATACCCATCGGCCTATGATGGTTTTACCCATTGGGGTAGAGAATAAAAAGGGATCTACTCATATTTTGGGACTGATTCCAAAATTGCCTACTATATAGGGAGTGATAAAAGAAAAAGAAGCTTTTGTAGACCTGAATCTAACAGTCCTGAATCTGATGGAACTATCTGATTTTTGTTCTGTATCTGAGTCGACTATATTTGACAGTCCTAAATTCTGAAGAACTATCTGAGTTATTTTACTGAGACTAATACTTAGACTGTGGGAGGTAGTCATCTAACCGACATTCCCCAAATGATGTATTATAAATGAATTGGGGTCCAATCTATGCCCTGATTGGAAGGGTGTCAATACCACACCACTGGTAAGGACAACATGTGAGTGACCCTAATATAACAGGTAACTTTAGTGAGAACGGTGGGAACCCTCATATAGCAGGCTAAGCCACCTCATCTACCCTCATATAGAAGGCTATGATGTCTCAACCTATGCTGGCTGCATAGTTCTGGAATGCAAGGATGGTTTCAAAGAATCACACCCTGATATAATAGGTGAGTTTCCATCCTTGGATTCGCTCGATGCTAATTTCTACTCCCATCTGAATACACACTGAACATGATTTAATGAACTGAACATGGACTGAGTCACTGAATTCCATTGACTGACTAAATACTACTGATATCTAACAACTAACTGAGTTTATGAGATCATGGAGATTTCCTTAGTCATAAGACTATCTAAAGTCTAAGGATTCATAGCTTGACTGAGAGTATCGTGAAAACAAAACATGGCTCTAGGCACATAACTAATATTTCAGGTACAAGTACCCGCACAACTTGATAGAAGGAAACTAACAAAACATAATGCATTTACTGAAGCATTTCATCAAACATGTGATAGGAATAAGCTTATACATACATGGGGATTTCATGGTATCATTCTAGTTAGGCATTTTTCCTTCATCTAGGCATTTAATCAAACATATTGTAGGCATGGTACATGTAAACATCATTGTACAACAATGAAACATCATGGTCACATTCTAATTTCATCATTCAAGGGTTTAGTCATAGGTTTGCATGAATCTATAGCTATAATAATTAAACCCATATAGAAATTATCACCCAACATAGAGTAAAATTCAATTTTTCATTTATAAACATGAGCAAGGACAGCCCAATCATGAAATCATAAAGAAAATCCATAACTTGAAGTTGGAAAAGGGATTCTTGGACTTCATGGATGAAAGGAGTCCATGAATGAACACTATGCATACCTTAGTTCGTGATTTTGTGAATTTTGGCGGTGAAACTATCTTGGAATTTGATCTTCTATGCAAACCCTAGCTTTTTCTTGAGAGGTTTTTAAGAGAAGAGAGTGCATCTGGGGTGAAAAATGGTTGAATCACGTGTTAAAGGACTTAAATAGGGGTGGGAAGTTAACCTTTTTAACCCTGGACACGTCATTCAATTTTAGTAAAATTTTCCCGAACTGAACCCCTGGCGCGACGCAGCGCTATTACACTGTGTCACTGGAATTTGATAATTGGGAAACTGAGGGATGGCGCGACGCGGAGCCATCGCATTTCCCCTTCTTTTGTGACCTGGAACTTTGGTGCGACGCGGAGGAAATCGCTCTAAGACACTAGAAAAATGACAATTCTAAATTTGGGCCCTGGTGCGACGCACCATAATCGTGGACCCCTACTGGAATTTACCAAATACCATTTCCTCTTGTGACGTGGCACGCCATTGACTAATATGGTGCTGTTTTATGGTGGGAACTTAAAATAGTCATAATTTCTGACTCGGTTATCGGATTTAGGAGAATCTTATATCGATGGAACGCTTATTAAATTTCTCACATGAAAAAAATAAAAATCTTGAAAATTCCTCATGGAATAACCATCATTAAATTTAGAAGCTAATAATAGACATTCTTGAGAAGAAATTAGCTAGGAAAAGTAGGGGGTATTATACTGGTCCATTTAAAAATTGAAAATGAACAACTATGTTTCTACAATCAACTAAAGCATAGCATGAGTGGAGCCAATCTATGCCGAGAATGACATTAAAATCCATCATATCTAACTCCACAAGACCAACTGAAGTTACCTTTTGGGATATTATGATCGGACAGTTCCTGTATACCTGCCTAGCTACAATAGAGACACCTACTAGGGTAGACATTGAAAAGGGTTTTGCTAAAGTCTCAGGACTGACATCAAAATCAATAGCTATGTAAGGGGTTACAAAAGAAAGAGAAGCTCCAAGATCTAACAAAGCATAAACATGTAAATGAAAGACCTGCAACGTACTAGTAACCATATAAAGAGAATTTTCTTGATCCTGCCGAGACTGAAGTGCATACAATCTATTTGGGCACTGACCACTGGTGGCATTGGAAGTGGCACCCTGCTGAGTCGAGCGATCGGATGGAACTAGGGGACGACTGGACTGACCCTTTTGACCACTTTATGGGCAATCCCTAACCCTGTGTCCTAGCTTTCCACACCCAAATCATACATCACTGCCAGCTCTGCACACACCCTGAGGTTTCTACCGCATTTCCGGCAAAGAGGATTTGTGTGACCACTGTTCAGACTTCCTTTGGTCTTAGGGCCTGGCTCCCTATCTCGATTATTATTTTTGAACTTCAGCACTGGTGCACTAGTTAAACATGGAGATGGGGATAAAACTTATAACATAATTAAGGGCGGTTACCACCCTCCGACCTGGGCTGAGAAAAACTGAAGCTACTTGCTCTTGGTCTCTTATTCTCTCCCTCTCTTTCCTTAAACTTCTTCTCCTCAATCTGTTGAGCATGGACCATCAACCTAGACAAGTCCACCTCCCTACACCCAGTTTAGATGGTGGTTTTCCATGGTTTCATAATATACGATACAGTATGGTATGGTATGGTACGATATAGTATAGTACAATACAATGTTTGGATAGACTGTATCATTCACTGTTGTTTAATAATAATAGTTTTGTTTGGATTGATGGTATGGTACTGTATCGTAATGGGTAATTTTACTAAAATGCCTTTGATTATTATAAATTTTAAATTTATAATAATTAGGGGTATTTTCTCATTAATTATGAGCAGAATTTTCTTTGTGTTGTCACTGGCATATACTATTTGTTTTTGTTGTTAGCGTAAAAATACCGATGAACTAATTTTAATTTGACCCAGAATGACTGAACGTATCATGACTTTCAAGTTTTTTCAACTATACCTTCGATCATAAATTAGGTACACATATGCCCTAAATGTTAGTGTGAGAACATATACGTACCGTTTAATTAACAATAGGGGCATATGTATACCTAAAATATGAAGGAAAGTATATGCGTACCATTTACCATAATTCGGGATATGTACGTAACTTTAAATTAACGTTGATAGTATTATATTTTCTCTTTAGTAATTATAGTGGGACACCATCTAATTAGCAACCCTGATTCACACTCTTAGAGAATATTTCATCTAATATCTACATAAATAATTAAAAGAATCAAATGAGCAATGAAAAAGTAAAATCAATATCAATTGAACCTTCCATTTCAATAATCTTTTCTACGTCATTCGTGGTTGTGTATAAGAAGAATAATTAAAGGAGTCTAGTTATGGTTGTTCAATAAGCCCCTGCAGCCTTGTCAAGAAAATTGAACATATATTTTATGTAGGACTTAATTTATATACATTGATATCAGTTATATCACTTTCAAACTATCACAGAATTCAACGCCTAACGATACCCTTTCCTTAGAACACACACATAGAGAAAGTTTAGTGCATTAAGCTGCTCCTTTTTGTTAGTTTAGTGCATTAAGCTGCTCCTTTTTGTTAGCATTGAATAGTTAGATAGAGCCTAAGATATACAACAAATCAGGAATAAAATTGTAGATGAGATAGTTCCCTTTATTTTGGTGTTTTATAAATTTCAGGTGACTTTGTTTTCATGCATTGCCTTTTTATCTTTCTACCAAAATATGGATTCCTATGGTTCTTTTTATATAAGTATTTAGATGTAATTGATTAAAATACGTGGTATTGTATAGTAATGAACCAACAGCCAGGGTCGGTGCTAATAATAAGGACAGGGTCCAAACACCAACCCGAACTCAATAACATCTTTGATAGATAGATTTGATAAAAAAAATAGAACACTTAACTTAGTTATAAAAGAACCAAAAGGGAATACAAAATACAAAACATAATATATTAAGGCATCAAGAATTCTACCAATAATCTGTTGAAAGAACACAAGAAGAAAATAATAAGTAGTTAAGTTTAAAAAACATACATGGAGGACGAGCATAGAAGAAGAAAACACGGAAGAAGAAAAAGAACCCAGAGAAGAACAACACAACAAAGAGCAGAGAGAGATTGAGAGTAGAAAAGCATAAAAATAAGTAATATAGGGTAAAGGATAAAATAGGATTAAATAAAATTATATAAGGTCATAGTTGAAAAAAAAAACCATGGGATACCACCAAATTGGTGGTTCAGTAAATTGGGGGATTTCATGGTTACCAAACCATGAAAAAGATATCATACCATAACATGCCTTTTAACAAACAATCAAAACAAACATGGTTCGCATGGTTACTATACCATACCATAGAAAACCACCATCCAAATAGACACTTAATCAACATCGTGGTCCTACACTCCCTGACATTGTTGTCAGCTACAGAAGAGAAAAACGTACTCATCCTAGACCTGCCATCAAACACCACATTGTTGCATACCTGGCTAGCCGAGTAATCTTAAGAGAATGCTCCTTCACACATATGTTTCCCTGCCTCAAATTAATAAAATCTTACACCTTAGATTTCCTTAACTCCAAGGTAAAGAACCTATCTAAAAAGACCATCGTAAATTCTTCCCATTCAATAGACCCTGCATTAGCACCTCTATCTCCTTTTCACTACTTAAACCAAGTGTGAGCAACATCTTGCAACTGGTAAGCACCTAACTCTACATTCTCACTAGAAGTTACACCCATAATATCAGTTACCTTCTGAACCATGTCAAGAAACTCCTACGGATCCTCATCAGACTTAGATCCTAAAAACAGAGGAGGGTTCATTTGAGTGAAGTCCCGAATCCTAGGTGCAGTAGTATTAACCACCAGAACGATTGGGACAGTAGACGGATGATTATTCTTAGATGCAACTGAGTGAGATAAAGTAGTGAATATAGCTCTAAATTCAGCATGGGAGACAGGATCATTCAGGGGATCTTCCTAAAAAGGTGGAGGTGCGGGCTAATTTCTATTTCTCTTTCCATTATTCTTTCTGGGAGTTATGTTATGTAAATGGAAATAAGATTGAATTAGAAATAGGGTTTAATTGAGCTCATGCTCACTCGAAGGGAACCTTTTCCTAAAATGTCTTGTAGCCTCTTGTCCATAAGAATGACGCGCTTTACACCCATGCATAAGACTCTACATAATGCAGCTTTTAGACTTCCTCAGACACTTTAAAACCTTAGGCTCTGATACCAAGTTTGTAATTTCTTGGGAGTACACCTTGGATGCCACACGATGCTTACAGTCATAAGTGACCACAAGCTAACCCATCAGTTGGTACCTGCTGTGAACACTAAATAAACTGATAATAAAGGGTACACATATGTAGAAAACAAAGCTGGAAATGCCATAAGGTTTAAATATTTAAAAATATCTCTAAATTAATATGCTTGAAAAACAAATGTCTAAAAATGATACTGTAAACACTGTCAATAACAACTGATAACCGACTAACTGTCTAAAAGCCTCTAATTGACTAACTGTGGAGTTGATTAGACAAGTCCCCAACTAATTTTGACTGACTACTAAACTGAAACACTAAAATAAACATAAACGATCCTCAAAATATAAGGACTCACCACTATTGCTGTAGTGCATTGGGATGTCTAGGTGTTGTTGGGAACCTGAGCATCTGAACCTATGATATGAGACATCATAGTGTAAGAAACGAGTATGCGGTTAATACTTTGAATGTACTGGTATGCTAAATAAGGTTAGGATGATATGCATGGATCATATGCATGAATAATAACAGACTAAATAAATAGAATAAGATAATTGATGTATAGTATGCAAGGAAGTTGTAAAATCTGAGTATGCATGACCAAGCATATGACATGATACTGGGATAGTCTATAAACTAAAATACTAAAATACTAATATTGAACAACTAATAACTATATGCCATGGTCAAGCAAGCCTGAAACTAAACTCAGAATTGAGTACTAGACTGAGACTGTGGTAACTATCATCTAACCGACATGCCCCAATAAAAGCAAATTGGGGTCTAACCTGTGACCTAGTTGGAAGGGTGTCAGTACCGTTCCATGGTTACTAACACTGGCTGCATGGATCTAATGAAATAAAGTCCCAAAGGACTAAAGAGTCACCCTCTACTGGCAGGTGCTCTAGTGAGATATATGTCAACCCTCAACTGGCAGGTTAACATCTCTAACCTATGTTGGCTACATAGTTTTGGAATGCAGGGACTGCTACTAAAGTTCACACCCTCAACTGTCAGGTGAGCCCCCATCCTTGGATTCGCTCGATGCTAAATCCTACTCCCAACTGAACTGACTCAGAATACTTAAATGATCTAAACTTGACAGATAGGATAACTGACTGAACTAATAATACTCATATATACGTAAAAACCATTCTAAAAGTACTATGACTAAGTAAACAACTAAACTTTGGGTATTTATAACCCCCAGGACTCAATAAAATTAACAGTAAAAGCATACCAAAGATTCAAAAGCATAATAAGTAGTCATTGCTCAAAATTCATCTCTTAGGCATTTCGTCAAACACTTGAAATTTATGAACTTAGGCATGAGAATGATTGAAACATGTGGGAATAACATAATCATAACACTAAAACCATACATTGTGGGATTTAACATGGAATTTCATGCTTCAAACGTGTAAAGGCTACTTTCCATCTAAGAAACACTTGTAAACATCATGCATAATCTAAATTCCCAAAAGCTTCATGAAATTAACTCATTGTAAACATCTGCATTCATAATTTAGAACCCAAAAATAGGTACTTAGACTCCATGGGTTAAAAGGGCCCATAGATGAACATTTAACGTACCTTAAAGCTTTAATCTTGCAAGTGAATTGACATTCATGATCGTTCTTAGGTGGAGAAGCTTGAATTCTTGAGTTTTATTAAAGAAATAATAGTTGAACTTAATGAATTCGGGTGATAGCTAGGATTTATTTTAAAGAAGAATTGTGGGAATAGGGCATATAATGCCTTAACTAATGATAAATCTCGTATTTTTTCAGATTGGGGCCATTGGAAAAGACTTGAATGCCCCTGAGAAATTTAAATCCATAATTGGAACTCCCATTGAGCCCTCATCGTGATGCACCAAGGCCTCCATTTCTATTCCACCATGAAACACCCCAATTGTGGTGACTTACTCTTTTGGAAATCCAAACGTGGTCCAAACCTCATCGCAAAAATCTGAAACTTACCCGAGACATGTTACTTACACCCCTGAACATTAATCAACTTAAAAACTTACATCTCGGGGTTGGAAATTCCACTTTAAAAATTATCAAAGTTAAGAGGCCAAAAATAAAGCTAAGTCTCCAACACTTTGCTAAATTTTCAAGTTCTATACCCCTTGTACATGCACTATGGGCTGAATTGAGCTTAGACAAATAAGGGGTATTACAATTATGTGTTACTATTTTATATAACTATCATTCCACTCATATTTTCCTCCACTTAGAAACGTCTTTTTATGTTTTGTAAGAACTGTCCAGTGGTTGTACGGACGTTCATTCCTAAAACACCTTATGAAAAATGCCTTGTGATTTGTTCGATCAGTGGTTTATTGATAGTCATGATCTTTTCTCTCTCAATTTTTCCACTTGAGGGGACCTTATTATAAAAACCACTATTTTTGTCTAGACCATAATTGTATAATCCTTTATCAAGAAATATGCATCCTAATAAATATCAAGTGTCTTCCTGACTTACATGCATATCTCGAATTTGTTATTTTAATTTGTTTTAAAGTGTGTATTTGAAGACCCTCGTTCATTATTTCTTCCATAATACATTTCCACACACTGTTTAGATTTCTCTAAGTTTCATGTTCCGAACTATGTTTGACCTGATTCTTGTACTAACAAGATATGAAGGCAATCCTTTATAAGAGTGCATTCTTCCTTTTCCCTTTCCCTCATAAAATATCCTAGTACTTAAGAATACGAAACAATCTTTATCTTTCAAATAGTTTTTCTATCAAATCATGTTCTCCCTTTCTTGCGCCTTTCCATAATGTTGTAAGGATGAAAACTAGAGCTTTTTTTTGAATTATTCAAATAATTTTCTAAAATATTTTAGTTATTTCATACCAAATGTCTCAGTTGAACTAATTCTTCCAAAAATTTTCAAAACTTTTTAAATCTTCAAGCTCCTACAATTTTTAAAATAAAATGCCTTTTAACTTTCTATGTGCATCTTTTAAATTTCTTATCATTATTTACCAATTCACCTCATCAGTTTTAAGTACAACTTAGTATTTAGGTCCTACTTAGAGTATATCTTCTATCTAATCTCAATTCACTTCTTATGCTTAAGTTCTAACCCACGTATTTGTCCAAAAGTCCTCTTTGACAAGATGACTCATGTTGTCATACTATATCTTCTCTTATTGGGTTTACGGATACAAGTTCATGCCATTCGGATGGAAAAAATCTTTGTTTCTATCTTTATCTTTTGATCTCACTTTGCTTCTCAAGCTTAAGTTCTAGCCTACCCATTCGTTCGAAAGTCCTCTTTGATAGGACCACTGATATTATCATGCTCTCTTTTCTTAATGGGTACACTGGCTCCTGTTTTGTTCAAATTACTATTTTATTTAAAGGTTTTCTATCATTTGAACATCCACTCAATTGAAATCTATGATATGGCCAATATGCTCAATATCCAAAAAAAATCATCTTTTTTCTTCTCACCCATGACAAAAGACTATATGGACTGTATCTCCTTATTATTGCCTTACCCACTACCCAAAGACAAATATTCATGTTATGTGTCATATGATCATGATAAAGCAATCCAAACCAAAAATTAAGTAAATGCGGTTAGGAAATTCTAATTCCAAACTTCTCTTGTGTCAAGCTAAAACTTGGATTAAAATATCATAAGTCATATTTATTTGTCGTCCTAGGCCTACCTTGGGTTTAATGAGGCTCCGTGCATTATAGGATGTTTTATCCTTACATGTCATCTTTACCTTACTATGTTGATTTTTCTTTAAATTCCCCCATACCCATAAGGTTGATTAGCATTCTCTAGCCTATCATATCAACTTAAAAATGCTCGAGATCCTTCTCTTAAGCTTAACTACCAAGACAAGGAAATGGGTAGTAACAACAACACAAGTGATGAGCATAATGAGGTGATCTTAAGAATGAAACAAATAATCCTTTAATTACAAGGGAAATTATCATAAGCCCATAAATTTTCTAATTTATCTCTTGCTTTGAATACTTCCCTTGAGCCACGATTAGAGGGAAACACCATTACCAAATCCTATTCCACCCTCACAAGCCGCTCCTTACCCTTACTTTCTATCTCATAAACCCCAAATAATCCAAGTGACATAAATGCGCTTCCTAAAAACAACCAACATCCATATTCTTGTCCACCATAATGCCACACATACTCAACTCCACTAAATTTGCAAATAACATCATATGCCCATAATATATTGCCAATGTTTATCATGAATATCTCTCATTCCCATGATCCAGTCAATCATACTTTAAATCTAATTTATGTCAAGACAACCCCATTCAACTACCACCGATACTAACCCGAACCTTAAAAAAAGACCTTTTGATACAATTTGTGGTTGAGAGATTGGAACAACTTGAATGTAGTAAGGGGTTGAAAGGACTAAGTTATAAGGATCTGTCCATACATCCTGATGTTGAACTGTCTTATGGGTACAAACCTCCTAAATTTGAATTGTATAATAGACTAAAGACCCAAAAGACCATTTAAAAATATATTGTGACAAGCTAGTAGGAGTTGGTAAAGATGAGAAGATTCTCATCAAGTTATTCATGAGGAGTCTCACTAAAGATGCTTTATCATGGTATATCACACAAAATGCAGGAAAATGGTTAAAATGGACTGATATGGCCTCTAATTTTATAGAAAGATTTGGGTTTAATGTTGATAATACGGCTGATTGGTAAGATTTTTTTATGCGTGGCCATGAGCCCCAATATTATGAAAATATGATGCTTATAGAAGATTGAAATCTTGTTGGCATCATCAAGTTGGGTGAGAGAATTGAAAAAGGCATTAAAAATGGTATGATAATAAATTTGGAGGCATTGCAAATGATTAAGACATAGAAAGCTAGAGAGAACAATGGCATGAAGGAAGTAAATGTTGTCTTGACTAGTCAAGATCTTAAAACTCCCCTGATTTACTAAACATCACTTCCTCCACTTCAATACCAAACACCCTCATATCAAGCACCTTCATATCCATTCCCTACAATGACATACAATTACCTCACACTATCTTATAATCCTACTACCTATCCTACGCAACCTTTATACTTCAAAATTCCTTCAATTGTATTCCTACAACTACTAGCTTATCAAAATCAAAAAATAAAACAATGATTCAATCAAGCTGTCAAAACTTAATCTATGTTTCAAAAAAATCGACGAAGACAGTACACTCCTATGGATGATCCCATAGACCAACTTTATGAGAGATTAAGGGTTGCTGGTTATGTCACTCCAATCCTTTAAATTGTAATAAATACACATGCAAAATGGCTTGATCATTCCAAAGTTTGTGCTTATCATTCAGGGATGAAAGGATACACCATAGAAGAGTGCCAAACTTGAAAGAAAAAATTCAAACATTAATTAATACCAAGGTGATAAGTCTGAAGGGATCACATCTTATTGTTGATTAATTTCCTATGCATGACTGGTACCTATCCGACATTTATTAAGGGGTATCATGTTGTTCCTTTATTCCAACCTCCCAAGAACTTGAAAACTTAGAACCATAAGATTTTTTTCTAATTTTCTCTTATGTAATTTAAACTGCATTTGACTTGATTCCCATTTAAGAGGGATCTGTAGGTGCTCCTATGGAGTTCAATCTTATCTTAATGAACTTTTCATGTTTTTCTTGGAGCATGTAACCGACGCCGAGCATTTGAGAGGAACTCAAAAATCAAAATTTCTAGAGAGAAGCATTTCAACAAGTTTCAGACTGACAAGACATATAACTGGGGCAAAATATTTGTGGGGATCTAAAAAATATATTGAGAAATATTTATACTAGTTTAGTACTAACACGATTAAGGCCATGAAATAAGGACAAAAATTTTGAGGAATCCTTATAATTTTATCAAATATTGTATCTCAGGAGAGAGATATAGAGTTTATGACCAAAGATAATGGATTCAGGACTTAAAGTAAAGGACTGATAGAGACACGATCAATCTTTCCCCTTTTTTAAACTAATTATTTTTCTTTAAGTGCAGGAATAGAGTAACATATACAAATCTTAAGTATGATATACACCATCAAGAGATATACAAAGCTAAGCATTGCTGTTTTGTCTTTTGAGTAGGTTAAGCATTACCTTATCCCAAAAAGTTATCCGAAGCTACGCATTTTCTTCTAGAATTTGACGAGGTTGAGCACTACTCTATCAATATTTATTCAAGGTTGAGAATAGTCTTTTAAAAGTTAATTGGGTTGATAATTACCCTCTCTTGAGAAATTATCTTAATCGAAGCATTGTTTTCTAAAATTTGATCGGGTTAAGCACGACTTTACCAAGAAACCATCAGAGGCTAAGCATTGTCTTTAGAAAGTTAGTTGGGTTAAGCTCTATCTTTTTTTGTGAAATTATTCGAAGCTCAACATTGTTTTCTAGAATTTGATGTTGTTACACATGACTTTATCAAGAAACTTTCTAAGGCTGATCATTGTCCTTGCAATGTCAATTGGGTTAAGCACTATCTTCTCTCGAGAAATTATTCGAAGCCAAGAATTATTTTCTAAAATTTGATGGGGTTAAGAACAACTCTATCAAGAAAATGTCTGAAGTTGAGCATTTTCCTTAAAAAGTTAATTGATTTAAGCACTTTCGTATTCTTAAAGTCACTGCAGGATAAGCATTGTTCTTTGGAAGTTGGTTAAGCACAACTGGCTCGAGGTCATTTTAGTATATGTATTGATTTACTAGATATTGTGTGGGTTAAGTACAACCTTTTCAAATTTATACGAGCAAAGAATCACACACTCATAACAGATATGTTTTCCTATTCACTCTCGTCGTTATTATTTTCAAGCACTACCACTTTTCACTACCTTACTCTATAATTCTTCATATTTATGAGATAACTATTTTATTAAGTTGTGTTAGAAGTTACAGGTATCAAAATTCCTAAACCACAAGAAAATATATCGAGATTAATCCTCCTCCCATTTTAGAACATAATTATTTACCATATATCTCACAACATGACCTAAGTCATAATCATATTCTACATTTCAAAACTACGCATACTCCAATTTTGCAAACTAGTGCTCTATATTCCTCTCTCCCTAGGAATATTGTTTGTTTCTAAATTTAGAACTACACACGAACTGATTCTCATGAACCCAAGATATATTGGAGACTTGAAACCAAAGTCTCAGCCACACTATTTTCGCACTCATATTTCTCCAATTTCCAATAAACCATTCTCTCGATCGGACAAAATTGGTTACTATGTCAATGTTCATTTCTCAACAATTCTTTTATCATTCTTGAGCAACAAAGGTGCAGCTTTGACACCCAATTTCGACCACCTGATATTTTTTCCTAGCTTGCTATTTTACAAAATTTCTTAGTTTTGGATATTAATATTTTTACTTATTATTTTAGCGTTAGATACATATTGATTTGTCACATTCATGATTTTGAAGTAAGAAATTTATTTTTTTAGATAATTTTATATTTTTTATATAGTATACATAATTTAAATATAATATTTTACATAATTCTATTAATATTTATTAAATTATTTTTTCAAATATAACCACTCATAATTTACAAACACATTGTCTATTATTAGTAGTAGTACAATTACTATTATAATTATTGTTATTATTATCGTTATTATTATTCTTATTCCCATTAATTTTTTTATTTAGTAGATCATTTCTTAAAATTCATTTCAAAATTATTAGCATCAATTTTATATAATTTCATATGCATAGTTTATTTATGAGAATAAAAATTTTCATCACATTTTACTCTTTTTCTCATTATTATTATGGAATTATTATTGCATTTATTAAATAGTAGTTTAATTCAATACAATTCAATTTCTTAATTTATTTAAATTCTAGCCATTTGTACTCAACTTACGTCAATTTTAGCCAAAATTAGTCTTAATTTGACCCAAATTGAAAAGATCAATTTAGTTTTAGAAAACACATACCATTTTTGTCTAGAAAATAATACCTTGCCACCGCCGCCTCCCATCATGATATGATAATGCCTAATAAAGCCGAAGGATATTATGATGATGATATTTATACCCAACAAGGCCGGAGGATAATTATGTACCTTGCATTTATTTATGCATGCACATCGCCTATTACTAGTATGGACCTAGGTCAATCAACTGAGATGGGATGGTTGTATAGATATGGGTGATAACTATGTCTTATGTTATTGTATATTGATTGAACCTTTAGATTCTGGGGTGGTGGGGGTACACATAGGCTCAACTAGGATTTGGTTATCTGAAATAGCAAGTTACTCATGCTTTTATTAATGTTGTTATTATCATTGTTATGATCATTATTATGGCTATTTTATTATAGATGGTCCTTAATTCGGTATCAAAATCTAAGGTATGCTTCTGACCTCTTCTATCTTATGATTGTATTATTATTCATGATTATTTCATGTCTAGCAATGTGGATTAAAAACCCTGAGTATGATAGTATTAAATACTATTAGGATTATAATGAAGTATGCTCCTATGTTTATTCATATAATAACCAGGAAAATATGGTATAGTGTTGATATTCATGACTATGGATGGAATAGGATAGTTCATCCTTGATACTCCCTTGGTTTTATTATATTAGCTACTTGGATATGAATAGAATAGTGGTTCCTTATTAACTCATTGGCTTGTTGTATGATTTTTGGAATCTTGGGTAAAATTTTTATTTTGTTTATATACTGTGTGTGTCTTCTTTATCTTTGGAGATCAGGTTGTAGTTGCCTTCTGAGTACCATTTATTTGGTACTTATACTACACTACTACAGCCTGTAGATCATAGTACGGGTTATCATCATTGATGTGTGCATCGTGTGATGCACCTATGGTTTAGATACTTATAGTGAGCTCCTATGTTTGGAGTATTACTTATCTCTCTCTTATGTATTATACTAGTCTCTATGTTGTATTTAGAGATAAGTTTTATCAGTATAATTCCTTTGATATTTCAGTTTTGTACTCTTATATTATGTTAAAAGCTCTTGTACTGACACCACTAGGTTTTAGGATTATATTATGTAACTACTTTATTATTTAATCTATTCTGTAATTCTTTTCTTTATATTTGATAGCCCGTTACTAGTCGTTTCAGACTACGTGTTTGGCTTGCCTACTGGTGGGGTATAGTAGGATCCATTATGACCTAAGAAATTGGGTCATGATAAATTGATATCAGAGCCTAGATTTCACCTTTGTGTTAGTATAACAGCTAAGTATTTACTAGAGTCCAGTGGATCGGTACACAAATGCCCATAACCTATCTTTGGGAGTCTATAGAGACATTTTAGTAAATTTACTTCTTGACTCCTTATCCTGTGTTTACATTACCATAAACCTCAAATAGATTCTTTGACTCCATTTTTTTCCCAAAGGATGATGCGACATTATCGATAGAAGTGGATTAGACTTTATCACACGTTCAAAAATTTCAGCACATTATCAAAATAGAGTGTCAGAGATGGATGTCGAAGACCTTCAGCTTTAGATAAAGGATTTAGTGTCAGCTTAGGCCTTAGTTATGGTCGCAACAACTTCAGCCCTTTGAGTTTCAGCATTAGGGATTTGAGTCATGATTACAGATCTCTCTCAGCTATGGATAAAATTTAAGTCATCAATAGTTCTTAGACCAAAGTTGGGTATATTGGTGTTCCTAGGGTTTTTTGCCAGTTTTTGAGTACGAGATTGGGTATCTTGAGAGATCTAGAATTATTCATATATTATATCCTTTTGAGCATTATATTAGTGCATGGATGTATAGAGGACTAACATTGTCACTCCATTAGGCATCTGAGCACTTGATAGTAGCTGGGTCTTTCTTCTCAGAGGTGAGTATGTATTGAGACTCATGGAGAAGGTGGAAAGAGACCATGCCCTTGGTATTATGCTATTGGTATTTTATATGGTAGGAAGGATACTTTTGATAGAGTTCAGTTTCCCTTGTAGCCTATCAGCTCTACACAGATAGTATTTTAGACTATGAGTAGTTCTTAGATTAGTCATGATAATCATAGTGAAAAGTGTTCCAGTCAGAACTTGTTGAGTTTTGGTATAGTCTTTGGGCCATGACAACCATTCTGTGTTATGAGTGGCATAAACTCAAAGTATACCTGGATCTTTGTTTGGTTGTGATGAGATAGGACATTAGTTCAGAGAGTATTCTAGACGAGAGTTAGTAATCCATAAGAGTTAGCATGTATTCCCCGCCAGCCTTGAGTTCCTGAAAGAGACTATGATTGGGGGAAAAATGACCAATATAGTAAATATTGCTCTCCGTGTCCATTGACTAGCCATTTAGTAATTTTTTATATTGCTCTCCAAGATTCAAGCTTTGGGAGTATGTACTACTATAGAGAGATTAGTTATTGGACTAGAGAGTTTCCCCGACATGATATTTTTAATCATTCACCTTCTTTAGATTAGCCTCATGATGTTGTGGCATCCTCAGTTAGAGATAGTATGCTTGGTCCCTCAGTTGATGATTTATCCAGTTGGTACGAGATTGGACTCATTCAGATTTATTCTTCCTATGCCTGCCAGGCATGTGATTGTAGATTTCACCATGATATTGTGCTTTTATTTTGCATTTATTTATTTATTATGAGTATTAGGGTCTTTCATACCCATTAATGATTACATGCTTTGATGAGTTGATATTTGTTATTGTATTCCCTATTATTAATTCAAGATTATATTACTACTTCATGTTTTAACTGGAACATTGGCCTTATTGTGGTCCTTGAGTGGTACATGATATTGATATTTATTATGGTACCACCTATTTATGATATTACTATTAATATTTCTATCATCATTTGATGTTATTGATACTATTTTATATTATTACTTGATGTAATTGATCCTCGCTCGGTAGTTATTTAGACTAGTGAGATCTAGCTAGAATTTTATTTCTTGTGATCTTATTTAGTGACTTGAGTAAATATAGCCCTATTGATGATTTCTTTCCCATAGCCCAGTGAGGTTGATTATTTTTCCCACTTGGTCAGCTATTTAGATTGATTTGGGAACTTATTATGGTATCGAAGGTAAGCTGACCTTTTATGTTTCTTTATGACCCCAGAGTTGGCAATTTAGTTGTATTGTCTGTTACTGAAATTGAGATTCTTAGACTTGCCTCCTAGGTTGCGAAGGCTTTTGTGTTGTCTATTCCTTTCTATATAGCCCATTTTGAGCTTGACCAGTTTTGGGTACGTTCATCATTTATGGCTATTTCATTGCCCGTAGTGGGTTTGGATTTAAGATTGAGATGCCCTGAGTTCATCAATTAGACTTGTTAGGTTTATTCTCTTATAATGGTTCCCCTTGTTATTAGTGTGGAGATTGGATGCTTCTTTCGTGCTATGATATTGGTTTTTTAGTGGAGTTGGAAAGTTAAAGATAGGTGTACTTTCCTGTGGTTACTTCTTGAGTTGGAAAATTGAAAATTCTATTTCTTAAGTCATTGATTTTCCAGTGTTGGTCTTGACTTTGACCTTGGTTTAAAGATTGGCATATTTCTTCTTAGATAATATGATTCTTGGCTGGATTGAGTGATGATTATCCTTTTTGGGTGGATTTAGGAAATCCTCCTTTTAGAGTTTGTTTAGCCTGATAAGGCTTGGTGGAGTGTTTCTCCTTGTTGATATATGCCTAAGGCTATTCTTTACTGAGATGGAGTATTGGATTGATTGGTTGTCAGCTAAAGTTGCATTTTCCCTAGTTGCTAGAGTTTTTGCCTTACTGGTGCGGTTTGCAACCTTGGGGACTTTTGAGTATGTTTTGATAGTTTATGCCCTCCAGTGGGTATGGAGTAGGTTATTTGTATTTACAGCCAGCGATTTACCCTTCAACATGAATTCTATTATTTGACTATACTTTGTGCCCTCTATCAAATGTAGAGTTGGTTGTTGTGTTTACAGTTGATGGTTTATCTGTGTGGTGACTTTGCTCCTTAGCTAAGTTTTGATTTCACTTGGTATGATTTACCTCGAATATGTCATATTTGGATACTAAAGATGATTTGAATGGTTGGCATCGATATAGGCTTGTTGACTCAATTGTGACTTGATGCTTTGGAATGGAAATTTGAAAGTTATGATAGGTTTAGAGTATGAATGCCTACCCGCCTTCAGGTTTAGTTTTGTTAGTTGAGATCAAATGATTCAGCCTTGGTGGTTAATCTCAACTTAGAGTTGTAGAGCTTACGTATAGTGTTCGTTTTAGACATATCTTAGTTAGGTCTTAATTTATATACTGGTTGAGCCTACTCTATGGTTACCTATTTAGTCTATTTGACTTTGGATGGATTATAGTTGATATGTGTTCAAATAATAGCCCATGGACCCAGTATTGTTTATTTTTCTTTGAACTCAAGTTTTTATCTTTCTTTTGGAATTTTAGATTATATACTCAGTGTGAGTCATTTGTTTGAGTTGGATTCAGTATGATTCCATTCTCGGTTGATAGGGAATACTGGAGAGGATTATTTAGTGCTGGCTATGCCTTGATCTTCTAGATTTCAATTTGATTACCATCCAGACTAGTTGTAGTATTGGCATAGATTGCATTCTTAAGTATCTCCATTTGTGTGCCTGGGTAGCTCCTTATGGGCTTATTTCCATGTTTTTTATATGGACTTTCAGCATTTTCACTTCAGTTCTGTGAGTTCTATATGATGAGATTGTGAGGATCAAACTCAGGTGATTTTCCTCCTAGTTTGGAGTGGATAACAGGTGAGAAATAGTAAAGGAAGGTTAGATTTGGATCTGGAGTTGGTGGTATGACTCATGTATTGGGATGGTTTTAACTCGAATAAGCCTTTGTTGATTTGTGTAGATATTGAGATAATATTAGTGTGTTGTGGTTTAGATTTTCATGCATCATCCTTTTCAATTCAGTTGGAGGCCAGTTAGTGGTTAAAGTGAAGTTTTGGCTGTTTGGGAGTGAAGTGAGAGTGTTGGTTGGAAAAAGGGATACCTGTGGTAAAATCCCTTAGAGATTTTCCCTTTTTATGGAGGTTATCTAGGAAGTCATTCTCGGAATATGCAGACCCAGTACCTCATTCATTTGTGCTTTTGAAATTCTTTCTATCTGTTGACTTTTAAGGACGAAAATCCTTTGAGTAGTGGATATTGTAATGACCTTTTTGGTCATTTTAAATATTTCCACTTATCTTCATCGTTAAGGTTTCTCTATTGTTGCCTCAAGTCATTTATGACTTTCTAGGACTGACCGTTTAATTACCGAGCAGTTCATTTGGTTTTAAGAACCAATTCCCTATTTAGAAATCTTTGCTGGTTCCAAATGGCCACCAGGCAAAAACTTTAGAAAAACAATCTCATATGTAAATTTTGACAATGGCAGCAGCTCCGAATTATCAATTTTAGGCTAGGTAGACCTTTAGTTTGGGTCCCAATGCACCCGAGCTTATTTCAACCTATTGGTTAGAAAGTTGAAAATTTGGAAATATGGGTGTGGGACCCGTATTTGGTCGAAACAACCTCAGATTGAAAATTCAACTTTGCCAATGCATCCAAAACATTGAACCTAGTGTGGTTACATAGTTCATTCGCAAAAATTGGATTCCAAATAAGTCCCGAGGAATTGACCGAAACTTAGAAAAATTTTATGTTTCAGCTGTCATCTGTGATTAGAGAGGATAACGCAATTGCGGTACAACCTATGGTGATCCCTCTTGGACAATCTTAGCTCATATATGGCGATCTCGGCATCTTCTTGCCTGGGGGGTTCTATAAATAGACCCCAATGTTGCGAAATTATTTAATTTCTCTTCACCCTTGAGAGCCAAAAAACCCTAAATGGGTATGATAACTCAAAATTAATCATTGTGGGTGACTTAGGAGCTTGATTATCATCTATTATGGTGAATATCTTCAGATTCAAGGTAAGAATCCTTCAAATTTATGCTTGAATTTCTTAGTTTTGTCCCAAAACCCTGATATAGCTTAGGGTTTGATTTTATCCCAAAATTAGCTTTCTTTTCACCTAATTATTGAGGGTTATGATTTATTGTTCATGCATAAACACTGGGTTGACCTCGAAAATGCATTTTCCATAAGTGGGACCCACTTGGTTTTTTAATATCATTTTTTACCTAAAGCACAATGGTGCAATATGGATATCATTAGACTCGTATTGATGAGTAGATTTCTATTTTAATAGTGTGATGGAATTTTGGAAATTGTGAAAAGAAGATGGACATGTGGTGAATAATGTAAGGTTTTGCAGTTCGACTTTGCGGTAGGTTTCTACCTACTGTTCTTCGAAGAAGATGTGTGTTATATATAGTATGTGAATATGAATGTTAGGCTTGATTAGGAGTAAAAAAACTTAGTCTTGATTATTTGTGTTTGGGAATTAGATGAGGGTTTTAGACCCATGAGGTGATATGTTTATACCTTTTTAGAATCCTATTTCCACCTACTTAGATTGAACTAATTAGTAGAACGAATGTGATATAATGCTAGGTTTGAGATATGATTTTAGCATTAGAAGTGTGAGTAGTATGTTTCACCTTATTTGGGTTATTGCTGTGATCTTGAAACTTTAGTTTAGGTGAAGTTGACTTAAATGTCCTTGTTCCTATATGTAGTCCCTATCTTAGACTTGGTTATACCTTCCTTGACATCTAAAAGTTGAACTAGATACCTTAGCTAAGTTTGGGACATAGATTGCCTAAGTATGAAAATTAAGGATTGGAAGTGGGATCGTCCAGCCCACCTTAGGACAAGACTTGTGTTAGCCTTTGTGAACTTATTTACGGATGTTAGGCATAGTTGAGACTAGTAAACCTTAGGGTAAGGTTACTTTATGGTTGATGAATAGTGATGGTATTTACCCCCATATAATGACTAATGGCTTATGGCCAGGATATTCTTTATAGAAATGATATTGGGCCTATAGAGATGTTATTCCTTTTAGATATGATAATTAGCCTATAGAAATGATATTCATCATAGTCATGATACATGACCTATAGATACGAGATGCCTCAAAGATGTGATATGCCTCATAGTTATGAGTTATGCTTATTGATTCATTATGTCTTATAGAAGTGAGATGCCTCCTATAGGTGAGATGATTATAGATACAGTTTATAGTTTATTAAGATATTATACCTTGTGAATAAGCTATGGACTATAGTTATGAGAAGATTTATATATACATGAATATTGATGTGAGATCTGGATACGTATGTGGACCTAAGGTTGTGATTATGATGTTATGATTATTTTGGATACATTATTGTGTTAACGGTCGTGTTATGATATTGGTTAGATATTGGAGAAGTAATCACCCTTGTAAATGATACGGTTGTAGTTTAGGATTTTATAACTATTATATACATATCTGTATGGTATTGGATGGAGTAAGATGCGGTATGATATGAATTATGGAAATATACTCTACCTTGCTTCCCCTCTTATGATCATTTACTTTAGCCCTCATGGGGTTTGTCAGTTACTTTATCCCTTATGGGGCTTGCACTTTACTTTATCCCTCATAGTGCTCGCTCTCTATTATTGGTATTGATTTAGATATTATGATGATGATGTGTTGATGCTCGACAAGACTAGAGGATATTATGATGATGTGATATACCCGACAGAGTCGAAGGGTGTTATGATGATGTGATGATACCCAACAAGGTCGGAGGATGTTATAATGATAATATTAATACACGACAAGGTCATAGGATGACTATATTGATTATGTACCTTGCATTTATTCTTTCATGTGCATAGCCTATCACCAGTATACACCTATGTCTATTAGCTGTTATAAGATGGTTGCATAGATATGGCTGATGACTATGCCTTGCATTTTTGTATGTTGATTGAACCTTCCAAGCCTGGGGCAGTGGGGAACACATAGGCTTGGCTAGGTATTTGGTTGTTCGGAATAGTTGGTTACTCGCACTCTTATTAATATTGTTATTATCATTATTATGATCATTATTATGGCTAGTTTATGACATATGGTCCTTGATTTGATATCGATATCTGACGTATGCTTCTAGCCTCTCCTATCTTACGACTGCATTATTATTCATGATTATTTCACATATAGCCATGTAGATTAGAAACCTTGAGTATGATAGTATTAAATCTTGTTAGGATTATAACAAAGCCTTAAAATTAGAACATGATGATTTAGGTTATGTCTTGGGTTGACCTATATCGATATGTATATATATATATATACCTATCTATATGTAGCTATGGTACTATTGTGTATCCCTTCCTTCAATTGTTCATTTTGTATTTTCATTCCTTAGCCTTGTATACTCTTATGTATATTCTCTTTTCGCCTTTTATTAATCATTGGTCAGGGATATACTCCGATGTGTATTCTTCTTTCACCCTTTATTCATCCATTGGTCGGGGATATACGATATAGTGTTGATATTCTTGACTATGGCTGGAATATGATAGTTCATCCTTGATACTCCCATGGTCTTATTACGTTATACTCTTGGACATGAATAGAATAGCGGTTCCTTATTAACTCATTGGCTTGTTATATGATTTCTAGACTCTTGGGCGTAATTTCTATTCTATTTATATACTTATATATCTGCTTTGTCCTTAGAGATCAGTTGGCAGTTGCCTACTAAGTACCATTTGTTTGGTACTCATACTACACTTCTGCAGCCTGCAAATCATAGTATGGGTTATCATTATTGATGTGTGCATCGTGTGGAACAGCCATGGTTTGGAGACTTAGAGTGAGCTCCTGATGTTCAGAGTATTACTTACCTCCCTCTTATGTATTAGACTAGTCTATCTATTGTATTCAGAGATAGGTTGTATCCGTGTAATTTCTTTGATATTTCACTTTTGTACTCTTATATTATATTAGAAACTCTTGAACTATACCACCGGATTTTGGGACTATATTATGTAACTGCTTTATTATTTCATTATATTTGGTAGTCCATTCCATTCCGAACTATAGGTTTGGCTTGCCTACTGGTGGGTTACAGTAGGCGCGATCATGACCTAAGTAATTGAGTCATGACAGAAACTGCCATCTTTAGCCGTCAGTCGGAAAAAATCCATTAGCGCCATTTTTCCAACCACCACTGAATCAAGCCACCCTTATATCCATCTCTCCATAATCCTTTCCCCTTAGAAAACCCAAAACCTTATTTTTAAATATACTTTGATAAAAATTTTAAGAGAGATTTGGGCCAAGGGAAGCCTGTAAGACATCCATTGATGTACTTAGTTGATCATCCCTCTATCTAGACTCTCGATTTTATCCGGGATAGATTTTAAAACACTGTTTTGCATACGTTTAGTGTTAAGTTTGATTGAATATGTGTCTATTCATGTTCGTCTATATTTGTATATGATTATATATATGTCATCTTGAATCATGTTCTTGTTTAATTTGTGTGTTGATTGAAATCCATGTTCATACTATTTCAGTATCAATTTTGAGTATTGTGATTATAACCTCCCTTAAATAAAGAATTTTGATCTGTTTATTTGTATTTGTGATAGTCTCTTATGTGTATTTGGATTGCTTTCTTGGTTAGCTCCACTTGATAAATGATTATGGTAGGATTTTCACTGATTCTGGTTGCTAAGTGATCCCTTTCCTTTGCCCTGCTTTGTTACTCTATTATCCCCAAAATTTCTTCTTTGTTTTTGATTTATTTTCTTATATCGTTAAGACAACTCTTAGTACTTAATTAATTATGAAACTTGTTGTATGCTTTCACTGAATTAACTAATTTTCCTTCCTTAATAGGAATTGGACATCCTTTATATTTGCCTATTTATGGAAAACTATGACTCCTAATCCTCACTAATCGATTCTAACAAGCCTATGATTGATTTTCTTTCCTTTTGATGAATATATGGCAACTTTAGTACTTAATTATCCATGGTAAAGATTTGGTTCATTTTTATAGTTAAGTGAGGATATATCGCCAGATTCTAATCTTTATTAAAAGAAATCTGATTGTTGTGCACTTAGTTATTACCATTTCCTTATTTATGGAAAGGGACCCTTAATTTATTCTTCTTGATTACTACTTCCGCTTTTGATTCCCTGATTTTCTATTTAACTTATTTTCTTCCATTTACCAAGTGATTTTCAATTCATTATATAAAAACATGGCTTTCCTCTATTATTTCTCTCAGACATGATTCACACTTCTACTTTTCTTTGACATAGACTAGAACACATGTTTTGGACTATTTTTTACACTTTATAGGTCACTACTCTTCTCTTATACTTATATGTTTTTCAAATTTTTCCATACTGTGGACTCAAGGTGCTGGCTCTTAATTTCTTGTTAGCCATTTGCTATTAATCAAGTTAGTTTTATAACTTTCAATTCTTATGTTGTAGTATTTGTGTAACATTATGCTATAACGATATTGGTTTCCTAATTTATGGAGATGCTTTAATATGTTGTTGTAACCATACATGTTCTCTTCTTTTTTAAATGTTACAAATAGAATGAATGGCCATGAAATTTGACCTACCTATCAGTGTGATGTTGAAAACCTGTTTCAAATAACTAGACATTTTCCCCAAAAGCTATTTGCATGTTGATCCCTTTTAGTTATACATGTTAGTGTAGTTAATTACTATTGATGGGTAAAAGCTACTTAGGACAAAGCTCATTTGTCTATAGTTGTCTATGTAAGTTTCTACAATTGATAAGTCGTCAATGTGATGACTTGTTAGAACCTTTTAAGCCTAAATTATAATACTTTTTCATTGATTTGTTGTTAATCTCTTACTAATTCTCATTTATGTAGGTAAAAGTAAAAGGGAAGATGGGCAAGTCATTCAAGTCAACAAGAAGCCAAATGTGAAGGAAAAGAATCATCCACTTCGCATCCGCCTTGAATCCGCTTTGCATCTTCTTTGGAGCAACTATCCATCTTCTCTCTATCTGCTAGCCATCTGCTTTGGATCCGCTCAAGCAGATATAGAGCAAGGTGGCAATTTTGTAATTTTGTCAAATGTGAAAGTGGGGCCTAAAGAAGGGTTCCTAGCTCATTTTTCAAAACCTAGCTTCTATTTTATAACTTAGTATCTTTTTTAGCATCTTAGCTTATTTCTTTTAATCTTAGTACCTATCTTTTCATCTTAGAAGAATTTTGCACTAATCTTGAATGAAAAATATGTGTTAGTAATTTTCCATTAAAGATTTATTGAAATTCCATGTTTGGAACTACATTCTCTCTATTTCTCATGGATAAACTCAATGATAACTTTAGTATATTTTTACACATTTTATCTATGAGTAGCTAATTCTAAATCTTGGGGTTATGCTTGCTTAGGTTGTGGTAGTGTATGGGTGTTAGCTAATTATTCTTCTGATTAGTTATTTGTAATAGGTGTTGCATTTATTCCATGATTTAACAAAGAGTTAGGGGTTGCAAACCCCAACCACCTTTGAACCCATGTCATTCTTGAAAGAGGGGACATGGGTGAGGAATAAATGCAACCAATAACTTGATTCATTTCATTTAATGTCATCTCTTAGACATAAGGATGTCAATTGAGGCAATAGATGTGGAAAATTGCCACACTTGTGAGGTGTTCGAAAGAACCCATTTGTGAAATTTTGTGTTATAATTGAAAGATTGACACTAATACATTGACATCTAGCCTACCCATGACTTTTAGCTAAAAGTTGGATAAATTATCAAGAACTCATCCGTGAACCCACTCCTAGAATTACATAACCCCAAGACCTATTCTCAATTGAAGTCACTCTTAGCATTTTCAACGTCAAGATAGTGCTCTAAAATTGAAGTAATTATCACTATAAACACATTCAAACTAATTCCCCCATTTTATATTTATGTTTGTTTTATTCATATTATGGGTCACCTTTTAGTAGACTATCAACACTCTTGAGTTTTGGGTTCCATGCTTTCACTCCTTGTGGATTTGACCCCAACCTAAGTTGGGTTATTTTATTGACAACGATCGCTTACACCAATTTAAGAGTGTAATTTGAGTGTTATAAAAACTGGTGCCATTATCGGGGAGTGAAACATAGTTTTCGCTCTAGTAGTGTTTTTAGTTACTTTGGGTTAGACATAGTGTTTTATTTTATATTGTTTGGTGTTTTTGTTCTTTCTCAGGTGCATATAATAGTATACACAATAATATAAGCCAACACGGTAGTAATGTCGAGATGGTTGATGGGTATCTTGAAGTGCGGATCACCTCGATGATGCAGGTCAAGCTAGTGCTATTTGTATTCCACCAACGGAAGAAAATGGAATTTTTCATGTTACTAGCATGATGCTTCATTTGCTTCAAATGAAAGGGTCATTTGGAGGCTAAGCTCATGAGGATGCTAATCTACACTTGAGGAATTTTATTGATGTGTGTTCTCCATTTGACATAGCCCATATATCTCAAGAGTCAATCCGATTGCGTCTTTTCCCATTCTTTTTGATGGGAGAAGCGGTCTTATGGTTGGGATCTTTTCCTGCAAGATCTATCACTTCATGAGTGAGCTCACGGAGGCATTCTTGGAAAGATATTTTCCTTCTTCTCGGATGTTGCAACTAAGAGATGAAATCACTAATTTTTGCTAACTTAATAACAAACCGTTATATGAGGCTTGGCAACGATTCAACAACAAGTTAAGGCAATGCCTAAATCATGAGGTTCCGGATAAAATGCTTCTCCAAATTTTCTATAGGGCATTGGATCAATTGATCAAGACGGTAGTCGATAATGTGGATGGGGGTTCTCTTGTCAAACTATCATATGGTGTTGCATCGACTTTGTTAGATCAAGTGACCAAGTAAAGTAGAGGGTGGCACATAAGAAATACTGAGGTGGCCGTGGGGGCTTCCTCCATATCTTTTCTGAGCCAAGAACAAAAGAAAAAGGATGAAGAAAGAGATGCAAATATGGCTAAAGTAATGAGACAACTTGATCTTCTTACCAAGCAGTGATGGGAGCTCCTCCTAAGGCAGTCAATGTCGTTGCTTCTAAGAGGGTTAGAGCTTATGATGATAAGGAAATAGAGTCCCTTGATGAAGAAATTTGGTTCTTGTTGAACTAATTGGGGGGTTTCCACCCTACCTATCAAAGGCAGGGTGGGAATCAAGGTTGGAAGCAATGAGATCGTGATAGAGATTGGCATAATAGAGATCACGATTGGAGAGATAATGAGAGATATTATGATCAGTACATGGCAGATAAGCTAAAAATAAAGATATCCTTGCTCGAATTTTAATGGGTGTTGAAAGAGAACGACAAGATGGTGAGAGAGTTAAAAGGTGACTTCTCATAACTTAATCAAATGGTGACATCTCACTCGGCCTCTATTAAACAACTTGAAACTCAATTGGGCCAAATCTCGGCACAACTTAATGCAAGACCAAATGGTAGATTGCCTAGTGACATGGTTGTCAATCCTAAAAATGATGCTCACGTCCTGGCTATTATCATTAGGAGTGGTCGGATTCTTGGTAAAGATATTATTGATCTTGGTGAAGACCCCAATGAAAAGTCAAACAAAGAGAAAGGTAATCCAAAGAAAAAGCTGCTAGAAGAGCCAATTGATAATAATCCAAAGCCTAATGAGACAAGTATTGATGACCAAAGGTAGTTGAAGAAAATATTGAAAGTGAGGAAGCTCCTACGATGGTTGATGATGATACTCCAAAATTGGATGAAACTCCAATTGTTCCATTGCCACAAATCAAAATTCCTCTCGCATTCCCATAAAGGCTCAAGAAGAAGGATGATGATATCAAGTTCAAGAAGTTTTTTGCAAAATTTATCAATTTATCGATGAATATTCCTTTGCTAGAATCCTTACAAGAAATGCCCAGGTATGTTAAATTTATGAAGGACTTGGTTACAAAGAAGCGAGTCATGAATTTTGAAACAGTTGAGGTAACCCACAATTATAGTGCTATAATGTCTAGCACAGTGGTGGCAAAGAAAGAAGACCCGCGTGCATTTACTATTCCTTGCACTATTGGGATGTACAAGTTTGGAAAAGCATTGTGTGATCTTGGGGAAAGTATTAATTTGATGCCATTTTCCATGTTTCAAAAGCTAGGCTTGGGTTCTCTTAATCCAACCACAATGAGGCTTCTAATGGCCGATCGTTCAATCAAAAAGTTCATTGGTGTATTGTATGATGTTTTGGTGAAAGTTGATCGATTTATCTTTCCAGCCAACTTTGTTATTCTTGATTGTGAGATTGATCATGAGGTCCCAAAAACTCTTGGTAGAACATTCATAGCTACTAGAAGGGCTTTGGTGGATGTGGAATGTGGGGATATAAAATTTCGGGTGAACAATGAAGAAGTATTCTTCAATGTGTGCAAGTCCATGAAGTAACAGATGGACTTGCTAGTGGTGTCAGTAATTAATGTGATAGATGATGAAGTGATTAATACCATCAAAGTAAAACTTATGGACGAACCCTTAGTTGGGGTATTGTGGAACCTTGGGAATAAGGTGGTTGAAGAATATGATGAGGTGGTAGCTTCATTGACGAGTCTTTGATCTTACACCAAGAACCAGGTCAAGTTGGATCTTGATTTGAAAAATGTGAGAGTCCTCCAACCAAGCCATCTATTATTGAACCAACTCAACTCGAACTTAAGTCGTTACCATCCCATCTCCAATATATTTTCTTGGGTGAGTGTAATACATTGCCAATCATTGTAGCGGGTGATCTTGAACCGTGTCAATTGGATACCTTGAAATCAATTGTGAAAAAGTGTATTTGTTCTATTAGATGGACTATAACAGACATTATAGGAATTTCTCTAGGAATTTTTTCTCATAAAATCAAGTTAAATGTTGATCATGTTCCTAGTGTGGAACATCAAAGGAAACTAAATCAACCGATGCAAGAGGTGGTCAAGAAGGAAATCATTAAGTGGCTTGATGCAGAAGTTGTCTACCCAATTTCAAATAGCATGTGGGTAATTCCGGTCCAATGTGTTCCTAAGAAGGGAGACATGACGGTGTTCCCGAATAAGAATAATGATCTTGTACCTATGCGCCCGATCATGGGTTAGAGAGTATGTATGTATTATTTAAAATTAAACTCGTGGATCGAGAAAGATTACTTTCCCATGTCCTTTATGGATCAAATGTTGGATAGACTAGCTAGTCGAGGATGGTATTGCTTCCTTGATGGCTACTCGGGATACAATCAAATTTGCATCGCCTCGGAAGACCAAGAAAATACCACCTTCACTTTTCCCTATGGCACATTTGCATTCAAGTTCATGCCCTTTGGGTTGTGCAACACACTGGCTACGTTCCAATGATACATGTTGTCCATTTTTGTGGATATGGTAGAGGATACAATAGAGGTTTTCATGGATAACTTCTCCGTGCTTGGGGATTCATTTGATTCTTTCCTTGCTCACTTAAGTAAAGTCCTTTAACAATGTGTGGAGACTAATCTTATTTTGAATTGGGAAAAATATCACTTCATGGTCAAGGAAGGCATTGTTCTAGGCCACAAAATTTTGGGAAAGGGCATCCAAGTGGATCAATCAAAAGTTGAGGTAATTGCTAAGTTACCCTCACCAATCTCCGTGAAAGGCGTTAGAAGTTTTCTAGGTCACGCCAGGTTCTATCGGTGTTTCATTAAGGATTTCTTGAAGATAACTCATACTTTGTTCAAGCTTCTTGAAAAGGAGGAAAAATTTGGATTTGATAATGATTGTGTAATGGCTTTTAACTGTCTCAAGGAACCCCTTGCATCGGCTCTTATTATAGTAGCCCCGGATTGGTCATCGCTCTTTTAATTAATGTGTGATGCAAGTGGTGTTCCTCTAGGTGTGGTATTGGGCAAAAGAAGAGAAAAGTTATTCCATCTGATTTACTATTCAAGCAAGACATTGAATGATGCTCAACGTAATTATACGGTTATGGAATAAGAGTTGTTAGTGGTAGTGTATACTTTTGAGAAATTTTGGGCCTATTTGTTAGTTATAAAAGTGGTTGTGCACACGGACCACGCCGATCTTAGATATCTCATAGCCAATAAAGAGTCAAAACCTCGATTGATTAGCTCGATATTACTCTTGTAAGAGTTTGATTTTGAAGTAAAGTATCGAAAGGGGTGTGAAAATCAAGTAGCCAACCACCTTTCCCACCTTGAATCCAATCATGAAAAGTTGGGTGAGATTGATATTGATGAAGCCTTTCAGAATGAGCTAGTCATGTCACTTTAAGGAAGTGTTGCACCATGGTATGCGGATTATGCTAACTATGTTATGAGTGGTGTGCTTCCCGATTAGTTCAATCATTACAAAAGAAGTGGTTCCTATTTGATGTGAAAAAGTATTTTTTGGGATGAACCATTCTTCTTTAGTGAATGTGCGGATGGTGTGGTCCATCGACATGTCATGGAGAAAGACATGAGAGATATTCTTGAGACTTGTCACTCCTCTCCATTTCGGGGTCATCATGGTGGGATCTAAGTGGCCGCTAAGGTTCTTCAAAGTGCATACTATTGGCTTACCCTTCATAGAGATGCTTATGATTTGGTGAAAATATACCCTCAATGCCAAATGCAAGGTGGTGTTTTGAGGAGGCATGAGATGCCTCTTAAGCCTAATCTCAAGGTTGAACTATTTGATGTGTGAGGGATCGACTTTATGGGTCCCTTTGTTACCTCAATGGTAATAAATATATCTTGGTAGCCGTCGATTATATATCGAAGTGGGTGGAAGCCATTGCTTTACTGAACAATGAAAGGAAGAGTGTTACTTTTTTTTTTGAAGAACTTCTTTACAAGGTTCGGGACTCCAAGGGTAATTATTAGTGATGGCAGCTCTCATTTTTGTAATCGAGTCATAGATGCTTTGCTTGATAAGTATGGCGTGAAACATAAGGTTAATACTCCTTATCATACCTAAACTAGTGGCCAAGTTGAAGTTTTGAACCGTGAAATCAAGTCCCTTTTTGAGAAAATCATGAATATTGGCCATACAAATTGAGTAAGACAACTCGATGATGCTCTTTGGGCATATAAAATGGCCTATAAAACTCCTATTGGTATGTCCCCTTACCAATTAGTGTTTGGGAAGGATTGTCACTCACCCGTTGAGTTAGAACATAAGGCTATATGAACTTTGAGGAAATTGAATATAGATTGGGAGGATGCTTTAAAATCGAGAGTGAATCAACTTCATGAGTTGGAAGAGCTTCGACTCAAAGTATATGAGATCTCCGTGTTGTACAAAGAGAAGATGAAGAGGTGGCATGATGCCAAAATTGTAAAGTGAGAGTTTCATGTGGGTGATGATGTCCTCCTCTTCAATTTAAGATTGAAACTCTTTACAGGGAAGCTTAGATCGAAGTGGATGGGCCCGTTCTTGATCTCAAATGTTTATCCTAGTGGAGCTATTGAGTTGAAAGATCACAAGAAGAAGAAATTTGTGGTAAATGGTCAAAGATTAAAGCACTACTATATGGGTGGACTCAGAGCGGCTAAGGTTGAGTCGTTTTGCTTTTAAGATCCAAAATGATGACCAAGTGATGTCGTGCCACGACTATAACTACGGAGCTTCTTGGGAGGTATCCCAAGATTTATTTTTTATTTTTGTAATGTTTTTTATACTAATTTTATCTTAGTTTTGATTGATGCAGGTAACATCATAAAATTTGGGTGCGAAAAGCTTGGCTTAGAAACTCAAAACTAAGCTTCAAACTAAGAACTTTGTGAAGAAAAATCATGTGCCAAGCTGGAACAACATGCGCTGCACCTGCTTGAGTAGGTCAGCTGTAGGTGAGGGGCAAATAGAACACAGACTCACTGGAGAAATCTGCCTGGACCTGTGTTGCACTTGATGCAGCAATCCAAGCGCAGTCCAAGCTTATCTTAGATGTCGGTGACCCAAAATTTACATTAAGGAACTGATAGTTACTATCCCAACGTATGCTGGAACTGCTCAAGCAGTCCAGGAGCAAGTCCATCATACGTTGGACGTAAGCCAGGCCGCTACACACTATTCCAATCTGTGTTAGAACTGCTTAAGCAGTCCATCCATAGGTACAAAGCAGCTGGGACACAGGTTGAGTTAAAAAATGTTGAGACTTCATAATGTGTAGGATCTTGTTGGTCTGACCCGACCTGGCCAGCCGAAAATCTTTTTAAACACTTAAACAACGCCAAAGCAGTCCAAACTTAAACTTTTCTCAGTGCGGCTCCATTCCAACGGGTCTTTTCTATCACAATCACCATTCTCACTTTCTTTAACAACAATTGAGCTAACAAGAATTAAGATAATTCTTTTGGACTTGAGGTTCATTTTTCTCTCTTAAAGCAAGTTAAAGCTATGCTCTCTCTTGTTTTGACTTTTAAACTCTCTTAAAGAATGGACATAATGTTTCATACCTCATGATAATTGGTAATTTAAAGTTGATTTTTGTTAGCTTAATGGGATGATTAATACTTGTTGGAATAATTATGTTATCATTGGTGCCTTGTTTCACTAGTTTGGTTCATGATACTCTCTTAAATAAAGCTAGTGCACCATGTGTTTGGCAAAATGTCTATTAAACCTTTCTTGCTTGTTTTATGTTGTGGGTGGATCAAGCATGATAATATGACCATCTTGAATGTGTTTGGAGATAATTTGGTGAGATGAGCTTGTTCTCTTGTGCTTCTATTCTCGTTTTCCAAGTTCTTACTTACCATGACCACCTGTGTTTGTTGTAATGACAATAAGAGAGAAATGTCTTGTATGATTGTAATGGTCAATGTGATTCTCCTTAGGGCATAATGTTGTCATTTTTTATGCATCATTATGAGTCCAATTGATCCTAAAAATAAAATATTCGATAATCATTGGTTGAGAGAGTTTGTTGAGAAATATGGCATCCATGGTTTTTGTTGGTCACTACACCTCATCGGGAGACATAAATTCTTGCCTTGCCCAATGATAGATTGGATGACATCATTCTTAAGGGTATTGGTCATTCTTGTTTCCATTGGAGGTTTTGTATGTCCAATGAACTAGTTTTGTGAAATGTGAAGAATGTGAGATAATTTAGAGCCCAAATGATTAGGGGTTGTAATGAATGAATCCCATGTGCTCTAATGATGAAGTTTCCTTGCATATATCAAACAAACATTTTCTTTTGTTATCATTAATTTTCTTTCTTAACATATAAAATTCCAGAAACATGTTTTACCTTTTCTCTTTTGTTTTGGTTTTGTTTTGTTTCTTTCTCATAGATATGTTTCCAAGGAAGAGCTTGCCATGAGAAGCTAGAAAGGGTAATGCCCTAGATAAAGGAAAAACAAAAGCTACTTTTACAAAGGGAAAAGAATCGGTCTCCAAATATAGTCCAAAAGTCCCAGATGTCCAAGCTACCATTGATCGTACACGGGAGATTGGAAAGGAAATAGATTAAATTTGGTTTAGTGTGGATGGTGTGAAGGAGTTATATGATGATTGGGTAACTATTTGTGGCTTCAATCCTGAGAAGGTCTTTAGCATGAAGAAAGTTGACACCCATTTCCTCGAAATCATCGTCGAGGTTAAAGAATGGGTATGGGAACTCTTCACGAATATGACGCCTTTCACTCACCCACTATGCTACTTCTCAAAAATTGTTTGGGAATTCTATGCTTCCTACATTGTTAGGAACAATGAACTAAAATATAAAATGCCAATTGACGAATAACTATGTCTCGAGAGTGTATTAGTTTGAGGAGTGAAAGTCCCTTGCATGACCTCAGAGATCAATGTACTCTATTTTGCTTGTGACATAGATTCAGTGGTGAAGTAAAAAAATATGATATTTGTCGGACATCAAAGTTTTTGGTAGATTGCTAGGGTAATTGATAAGGGCTTTCCTCTATGGGCTAATGGTGTAGGTCAAATCAAGAGGAGAGATTTTTTAGTTCAAGCCAAACATTGTGTTGGTTTTGTGGGTAACCATCTACTCCCCTCAACAAATGACCAAGATATTGCTATTTATAGGGCTATCATTGCTGGTTGCATCAATGATATAATTGCTATTAATCCGGGTGAGTTGATAGAGGAGATGATAAAGTTAAGCTTAAAGCAATCGGGCACTTTATTGCCCTTCCAGCACTCATATCAATACTTTGCCTTAAATTCAAGGTCCCGCTACTCTCTAATATTGATAGATGGATTATATGCACCGGAGTCATTGAAATCACACAATGCAAGGATGAGGATAATTCTACGGGCATAAAGAGAAAAGCTTTGGTTTTGGTAGAATCGGGTGCGAAAGGATTGCCGAGCTCAAAGGGAATGGAGATCTCTCTAGATTTTATACTTGATGCTGAGACTCATCATGATTCCATTGATACTCCTCCATCATCTAGCATTGCACCACCACTTTGGCCCACACAATCGACACGGTCTTTTACGGTGACGTTTGCCAAGGTTGCTTCCATGACTTTGGCAATTAATGCTACTTTTACCTGATTGGTGGTAGACATTACCCAGTTTATTAGGGCTACTATAGTATCTCTACAAGCCCATATAGAAAAGTTAAAGCAGAGAGTGGCTACACTTGAGGCGAGGGGATATTATGAAGGGGTGGCATCTGTGAGAGCATACCTTGAGAATTTACAGGCGGAGTTTCACTCTGGACAACCCTCATTTGGTCTTAATGAGGTAGAGATTACTTTTCCACCAGAGACTTCTGTTCAAGTGCTTTCATTTGATGATTTGTTTGAAGAGGGTCATGAGGACATTGATGATGAGGTCGAGGTGGATCTTGTAGAGGGGCTACTTGAGGCCCGCCAGGTTGAGATCGCCTTGCAATTATTCAGGGATGAGGAGTATGCATGGATGGTTGGGGATAGTTTTTAGCACTCGATATGATGATAAGTCACCCTTCATAGCAGACTCGATGAAAGGATCCTAGTCTGTCGAGGTTCCTATTGAGACAGTGAGATCATTTACCGACAGGGATCTGAGTGCCTAGGGCACCACATGGAGTCTCTACCCTCCTCTACTCTCTTTTACTTTTACATTGGGAATAATGAAATATCTTTAGTGGGTGGTGGGGCACTTTTATGATTCATTTGATGGTCGGTACCTATTATCTCACTGTATGGCATTTGGTTAGACAGATTGGATGGACATACTCTATGTTATTACTTTGATGTTTGTGTGTACACGCTATAATTTTTTCATGTTTATTTACTTTAGCCCTTGTGGGGCTTGTTTTGTTTTTGTTCTTTTATTATTATTGACATTGCTTTGGATGAGCACTTGTCGGGCATTTTGATAATAATGTCAAATATTGTCGTTTTATTGTTGAATTTGGATCATGCGCTTAATTTAAATGTGGTATCCGATTGTGCACATTGCTAATGTCGCCCTTTGTATATACATGTGTAATGAACTCCAAGGGTTTTCTTCAAATTTTGATTCTTTCCTAAGGAGCAAAATTTTATTTTCTCTTTCTTTTGATCTTGTATTTTTATTTTTGTTTTAGTTTAGTTTCTTTGTCAAACCGAGTGATAATTCACCCATGAGAGATAGTGAGACGACATCCTTAGGTGAAGTATCTAGTTATTTTGGTTAACTAGGAAGAAGCAAAAGTTCGAAAATACTTTCAAAATGTCATTGGCAAGAAATGGAATGATTTTGAGAAAAAAACCAAAAAAATAGTTTTCTTTTCGAAAAAAGACCAAGGATGTTTTTGAAGCTTTCTTTTGAATGAGACCATTGAACTCAATTTTTGTCTTTTTCTTTACAAGGATAAGTCATTGACTCAGAGTAACTTATGAAGCTCAAATTGTTCAAATTGGTTGGGAGACTAACTTTTCGCCCTATGAGTACGATGCCATGTGTGGGAAGATTTTTGAATAATTCTTGTACACATGTGTAGTCTAGAATTTGCCCTGAGCATATTCATTGCAAAATTCTAGGCAAGCTTGGTTAGAGGATGACCAGAGGCCCTTTTTGACCCATCACATAGCCAAATTTCCACCTTAACATTGTTCCCTAGTTAACCCATTTTAGCCTTTTTGCCCTTCTATCTTTCTTATTACAATGATAACCATGCTAAAACACCTAAACCCTTTTGAAAATGTCTCATTTGGCACTTAACCTCCTTTGATGCATTACATGATTCGAAATAATGGATTATAGGGGAAAGCCTAAGTTTGGGGTGTCTGTATTTGAGAGAAGATGATCAAAGAAAATATAAGAAAGATGTATGTGAAGTTGTCAATGCATGTTTATAAAAGATAAGAGATGTGCTTGATGATAAAGTTGAATAGCCTAGCCCATAGAACTTGAAAAAAAAATGGATTAGTGAGGGGATAAGAGGGGCTTATGGGTAGAAAATCTCTTGAAAAAGTCAAAGAAGTGAAGAAAGAAAATGGTGACTTTGAATTTTTGGTAAATGTTAAAAGAAAAGTTAGGAAAATATGGAAAATGATTTGTAGAAAAATAAGGTGGGCAGTTTGAACATTTTGGGGGTAGAAAGGATTGAGCGATTGCATCTCAGAAGGTCTTTTAGTCACTTGATCCATATATATTTCTTCCCGCACCTTAAACCTTCATCTTGACCCACAAGACTTTGGTGATTCCATACTAAGTATGTCTACATTAGTGGCGAAAAACACAAAGGACAAGACTATGGTTCTATTCGATGTACTTGAATTTCTTAGTGAGAGTGAGTGTGAATTCTTTCTTCATTTGAGCTCCTTTAAGAATTGAAATGTCTTTTATGTGTGGATCAAACTATTGCATGTGAGCGGCATCTGTACTTTTGGGTAGAGAGTGAAGTTTTACTATTGGTTTGGATAAATGAGTGAAGTAAGTTGCATTGTGAGGATTGTGACAATCTTTGATGATTTTGTGTCTTATCTTAAGATGCTTTGTGATATGTAAAGCTCATTTGATACGAACTTGTATCCTTTCTTCATAAATATGAGCTTATTGAAAAGTTTTGGTTTACTTGTTGCCATGACATGTTTGGAAAGTGTTTGTAGAGTTTTGTTAGCTTATTGCTTTAGTATAGCTTTCTTTTGGGTGGATTTGAGCTAAATACCCTATCTCATTGAATTATTCTTGGTTGCTTGAGGACAAGCAATAGTTTAAGTTTGGAGAGTTGATAAGTCATCAATTTGACGACTTGTTAGCACCTTTTAAGCCTAAATTATCATGCTTTTCCATTTATTTTATGTTAATTTCTTACTAATTCTCATTTATGTAGGTAAAAGTAAAAAGGGAAGATGGGCAAGTCATTTAAGTCAATAAGAAGCCAAATCTGAAGGAAAAGAGTCATCCGCTTTGCACCCACTTTGCATCTGCTTTGGAGCTTCTATCCACCTGATCTCTATCTGCTCTCCATCCACTTTGGATCTGCTCAAGCAAATCAAAAGCAAGGTGGCAATTTTATAATTTTGTCAAATGTGGAAGTGAGGCCTAAAGAAGGGTTCCTAGCTCATTTTTCAAGACCTAGATTCTATTTTATAACTTAGCATCTTTTTTAGCATCTTAGCTTCTTTCTTTTCATCTTAGCACCTATCTTTTCATCTTAGAAGAATTTTGTACTAAGCTTGAATGAAAAATATATGTTAGTGATTTTCCATTTAAGATTTATTGAAATTCCATGTTTGGAACTACATTCTCTCTACTTCTCATAGATGAAGTCAATGATAACTTTGGTATATTTTTACACTTTTTATCTATGAGCAGCTAATTCTAAATCTTGGGGTTATGCTTGCTTAGGTTGTGGTAGTGTACGGGAGTTAACTAATTATTCTTTTGGTTAGTTATTTGTAATGGGTATTGTATTTATTGCATGATTTAACTAAGAGTTGGGGGTTGCAAACCCCAACCACCTTTGAACCTATGTCATTCTTGAAAGAGGGGACATGGGTGAGGAATAAATGCAACCAATAACTTGATTCGTTTCATTTAATGATATCTCTTAGACATAAGGATGTCAATTAAGGCAATAGATGTGGAAAATTATAAATACTTGTGAGGTTTTCGAAAGAACCCATTTGTGAAATTTGGTGTTATAATTAAAAGATTGGCATTAATATATTGACATCTAGCCTACCCATGACTTTCAGCTAAAAGTTGAATAAATTGTCAAGTATCCATGCATGAACCCATTCGTAGAATTGCATAACCCCAAAACCTATTATCAATTGAAGTCACTCTTAGCATTATTCAACGTCAAGAGAGTGCTCTAAAATTGAAATAATTATCACTATAAACACATTCAAAATAATTCTCCCATTTTACATTTATGTGTGTTTATTCATATTATGGGTCACCTTTTAGTAGACTATCAACACTCTTGAGTTTTGGATTTCATGGTTTCACTCCTTATGGATTCGACCCCAACCTAAGTTGGGTTATTGTATTAACAACGATAGCTTACACCCATTCAAGAGTGTAATTTGAGCATTATCAATAATCATTTAAATATATACAATATAATATGGAATTTATTGTCTTGTATGATTTGGTATTGAGTGTGGGAGGCCATTATCCGACCTATACCGCCGTAATCCGAGCACTGCTCAAAATCCTTGACCTAGATGTGGGGTGGTGGTATGCTATTTAATTCAATCCATATGTGGCATTTGTGTACCTTTTATGTTAGTAGGGTTGGACTTGAGCATTTCGAAGAGTCCCCTGTGATCTAGATCAATCAAATGAGATTTTATAAAACTCATTATTGTATTATTCATTTAGATTTTTATTAATAGGTTTGTAATAATGACTATACAAACGCTATTAATGTAATATTAATATAAGGGGTTAGTCAAGGGGTTGAAAAATTAATTGCTATGTGCCTGCTTTCTAATATTTAATTCTCAACTTTTTACTTCTTTTCTTTTATGCAAATAATTTTTTTAGCACAACATCAATTGTTTAATTCTTTTTTCGTTAAAATCATTGTTCAATTAAGTCAACTCCTTGGGAGTACCACATACAAATTTTTGAAATAGGGAGATTATGTGTATCTATACGTAAATGTTCTTATGTGATTATATTTTAAAACTCAAAATTTTTAATTGATTTTAAAAATTATAATTTTACTATTTTATAACTTAAGACCGACCTCAAATTAAAGATATTGCTAAAGTCAAATGTGTGTGATTATTAATATCACGGCATCATTCCTATCAAGCAACAAATATTTTATTTTTTCTAAAGAAAAAAAAACTCTCTTGATTTCATTTAAGTCTTGAAAATTATTATTCTCAATTGAAGTCACTCTAAACATTTTTCAACGTCAAAAGAGTGCTCTAAAATTGAAATAATTATCACTATAAACACATTCAAAATAATTCCCCCATTTTACATTTTTGTGTGTTTTATTCATATTACGGGTCACCTTTTAGTAGACTATCAACACTCTTGAATTTTGGATTTCATGGTTTCACTCTTTATGGATTCGACCCCAACCTAAGTTGGGTTATTGTATTAACAACAATCGCTTACACCCATTCAAGAGTGTAATTTAAGCATTATCAACAATCATTTAAATATATACAATATAATATGGAATTTATTTTCTTGTATGATCTGGTATTGAGTGTGGGAGGCCGTTATGCGACCTATACCGCTGTGATCCGAGCACTGCTCAAAATCCTTGATCTCGATGTGGGGTGGTGGTATGCAATTTAATTCAATCAATATGTGGCATTTGTGTACCTTTTATGTTTGTAGGGTTGGACTTGAGCATTTCAAAGAGTCCCCTGTGATCTAGATCAATCAAACGAGATTTTTCAAATCTCCTTATTGTATTATTCGTTTAGATTTTTATTATTTAGGTTTGTAATAATGACTGTACAAACTCTATTAATGTAATATTAATATAAGGGGTTGGTCAAGGGGTCGAAAAATTAATTGTTATGTGCCTCCATTGTAATATTTAATTCTCAACTTTTTACTTCTTTTCTTTTATGCAAATAGTTTTTTTATCACAACATCAATTGTTTAATTCTTTTTTTGTCAAAATCATTGTTCAATTAAGTCAACTCCTTGGGAGTACCACATACCAAAATTTTGAAACAGGGAGATTATGTGTATCTATATGTAAATTTTCTTATGCGATTATATTTTAAAACTCAAAATTTTCAATTGTCTTTAAAAATTATAATATTACTATTTTATAACTTAAGAAGGACCTCAAATTAAAGATATTGTTGAAGTCAAATGTGTGTGATTATTAATATCACGGCATTATTCCTATCAAGCAAAAAAATTTTATTTTTTCGAAAGAAAAAAAAACTCTCTTGATTTCATTTAAGTCTTGAAAATTATTACTCTATTAAAATATGTTATTTACTGTAAAATTTTTATTCTTTATCTATTTGGGGTAGTTTAGTTTAATTTAAGTTATTAATTAGTCGATTTCCTACATATTCATGTCAATTCTATCTTCTCGCTTCTTTGATATCCTTCGTGTTTTTTTATTTAATTTTTATGTCCTTTCTTTAATTAACGGGTTTACATGCTTAACTACTCTATCACCTAGTTTTCTATTTATTAGGTTAAATGGAATTTTGCCAAATTTGTTTATTTTTTAAAAATATTTTTTATCAGTTAGTTATTTAAAAAGTCTATTAAGTACAATCATGTCTCGTTTTCACTTATTTTAAACAATAATAATTAAATTTGCATGTTAACCTTTTTATTATCACTTAGACTAGTATTAATTAGACAGTAATATATTTTTGCCTTATTTATTTATTTATTTATTTATTTTTAAACAAAGTTTTTTCATTATCAATCACCTAGTTATTTAAACTTAAGATAATTAAGGTTTAATCAAGTTTACGAATGTACTTTTTTAAATTTCTTTTTCTAGAATTTAGCATGTTCAATTGTTCATTTCATATTTATTTTGATAATTTGTTTTCCTGCTTAGTTTTTATATTTTTTAATATAAATATTTATTTGGCTAATAACATAATCATTTTTCTTTATTAAAATAATTGACCTTGGCTTAACACGTAGAATCCCCACGTAACATACAAATTCAGTCGTGACTCGTATTTGTGGACCTTGAAAGGTGCCTAACACCTTCCTTTCAAGGTAACTTGAATCTTTACCGATTTTTGGTGGCATAAACTAATTTAATGGTTCATAATTAGCCTTGAATGGTTCTGTAACACACCTTAATTTATTAGGTAGTGTTTCATCACTTTTTAAACCATCTTAAAAGAAGTTGTCACGTTGAATCTTGCTTTTTGCGAGATTCTAGGTCTAGTTTTCACTAGTACAAACCATTAAATATAGAATAATATCTAGAGCTAAAGTATTTTAAATGCAGTTAAGTATAAGATAAATAAAGAGAGATATGGTAAACTTTGAAGTTTGCCAGCCACTACCTTAATCTCTGTAACTCCAACGCCGACGAGCACAATCTATGATCTATTACTCGAACCAAATACCTGCATCAATTGTAGAAAAATAATAAAAAGGAAAGAGAAGCAAAAGTGAGTACAAAAATGTGTACTTAATAAGCATCATCGATAATGGACCCTAATCTAAAAAGATGGGAAGAACCACCCTCCCAACTACTACCCCAAATAGATCTATAAATGATAAATACTCCAATTTATCCTATCTGGGTGTTCTAACATAACCGTTGCGCAAATGTCAATATATAGGGTAGGCTAAATAATCCAAGTGAGTCAACATTATTCATTATTATGATGAAGAAATAGAAGGAAGTCATTATAATGGAAACTCACTAACACAGTATATCACACTCAATTATCATGTTTAACTAATAATCTAGGATAAAGTAGTGAGAGTGTATATTTATGGGTATATCATGCTAACAATAGATACGATACTTCATGTCTCACAAATCAAGCCATAGTCGTACCCCCCGTCTCATGAATATCTCAACTCCCAAATCAAACAAGAGGTAGTATAATATGATATGATGTAGTGAAATAAATATGAAATACACAATATCACAAATAATGTTCAATCGTGGAAATACAATACAAAAGTAAATATTCAAATACAATATCCCAACATACGAATGAAATGCATGTAATGCAAGTGATGCAAATTCAATGTAGTGATAATGATGAATGATTGGAAGTTATCACATAACTTTCTATATACACCTACCGATCCCCAGTGCTTCTAAGATAGGACTCGGGGGGTTTGTAACCCACATACTTTCTCATAATATCAGTGCATCTCTCCAACTAATATTAATGGATCAAGGTTTGTAAAGTGTATCCCATATATCATTCAACCTAACCACACATCCCTTAATCTAGGTATTGTTTTTAAAAGTATCTCATATTTTTTTTCAAAATCAGTGTTTCTCTGTTGCACCTTTGTCTCATGAATATGTAAGCATAAAATGGGTATATAATTCACACAACCAATCAATATAAAGATGAAAATCCATTCAATACATGTAAAAGTATGCTCATAATCGACTTAACATGCCAATATATCATGATATTAGCCCTTGCTCAACAGCACTAGAATGAATAGTCATATGAGACATCAATAATATTATTTCAAAACACTCACTTAAGTATCATTAGTACAAAAAGGCAATTTAATGCAAAAAAAAAAAAACAATGATAATTGGTCAATCCCTACTCAGTGACACAATAAGATAAATGGCAATTTAATGCTTAATTAAGGCTAATAATGTCAATTCAAGCCCCTATTCAAGCATTATAGTAATATTTTTCTCCAGTTAATAATAATATGCATATTAGCCTCCACTCGAGAACACAAGTATAAATAATTTCTCAAGTCAATAATAAGGTTCACATAAGCCCCCCCCCCCCCACAACAACACAAAAAACTAACAATAATCTCAATAACAACATATCTCAACACTACCAAATTCCATACAATAAGTGCAATTTTTGCAAAGATGACATCATTATCCTAAATTACAAAAAAAAAAACTATAATAGATAACAACATGATCTAATGAGAGATATTAAAAATCCATAATTGAATTGACTATTATACATCTATTTATACACTAAGTATTATCTAAACCTCAATCATTCCATCAGAAATAATAATAACACAATTATTCCCTAAAAGATCACTAAGCTCGGATTATCACAATAAAATTAGCTAAAAGTGATGGAAGCTCTAAAATAGGTATTTACTACCAATTTATTCAAGTTGAATGATATAACTATCTATAATCTATCCTAAGCATAACCACAAGTAGCAAGATTAACTCAGGCATGCATTTATACAACTATAATCCATCAAAAGACTTCGATATATGTGGAGATGTTCGCCATTTCACCTAAGCGGACACCCAATCCTAAAAAATTCAAAAATTACAAGAAAATAAACATACAACATGTAAGAACTCTGGAAAAAGACAAGGCACACCTTAACTTACCTTAACAGAACATTTGCATGCCCAAACACTATCCAAAATATCAAATAAAAGTTCAAGTTTCTCAACAACACCAAATGCATCCAATCTAATCAAATATGATATCACAGGTCAATAGGAGTTCAATGATACCCCTATCAACTATATTCGTTCTATGTCCAAAAATAGTTCAAAAATTGACCTTAAAGGAAAAAGGGTTGTTGAGCCCAAGTACATGCACAAGTGTACGTGGTCTCACCAAGTAGTAAAAAGGCCCTTTAAAAGCCATGTATCTTATAGGGTCTTATTTCAACAACTAACTAATTTAATTTTACTATTTTGATTAAAGTGGTGTAAAAGTAATCGAAAGAGTTGTAGAAGTGTAAACTAAAAGTAAAGTAGACAATGCAGAAAACTAAGAGTCTTAGACAATCAATGAGCAGAAACCTGGGGTTAAAGACTGTGAACAATCACACTAAACTATTGTACTTCATTGGTTAGATAAATTGTCTTGGTTGTTGATTCATGGGGTTGATATTATGATTATGGTCTCTCGAGCCTCTAATCACCTATCTAACTTAGCCCCACAACTATATCGTTCAGCGGGGATGAAAGAACTAAGCTAAACACATTTATATTTCTTCCTATATGAAAAAAATAAGGCTTATAGTTATATATATATCCTAGATGCTAATTCAAATCCCTTATTTTATAAAATAATAAGAACCTTACTCTATTTACCCTAACATTTTATCCTCTTGTTCCTCCTCTCGGGCTCACAAGAAAACAATAGATGTAAGTCTCAAATCCTTAAAATGGTTATAAAAAGGATAAATAAAAAATAAAATATGATAATCAATCAAAACCAAATCAATTCAAAGCAATAGTAATCATGTTCTTGGCCATAACCCCCCAAAAAGGGGCTTTTAGCCACGCATGGACATAATCGTAATTAAGATAAATTAATACATGATAAATCCATTAGAAAACTAAAGTAAAGAGATAATAACCCTAATTGAAGTGCTTTCCATCCCCTCTTCTGGTTTTAAATTCATCGAAGGTGTCTAACATCAAGTTCGAGTGTCCTATTTATAGGAGGACAATTTGGCCGTTGGTGGAATAGGGTTCGCGATGCACCCCTTATCCTAAAGGGAATATGATGTGTGATGAAAAAATTATACCCAGGGAATATTTTTCATGACTCACCACTCATTCCCATAGAATAGGGTGTGCGACGCCTCTCTATAGTGGGGACACACTAGAAAGTCCTCTCGTCGCCTAAATTTGTCTTTTGTACTTGTCCTTTCATCCCAAGCCTTGTATTGTTATTTACACTTTATTTCTAGATTTTTATACTCTATATATCATGACAATAAAATCACCAAGCATTCTGTAGCATCAAACAACATGAATTAGATCTCAAAACAACACAACATTCACAATGGTGAACTAGAAACTTATTTTGCCCTTTTTGATCTTTAACTTGTTGTTCGACTCATGGATTGATACAATTGAATATTTAAAACTATAAAAATAATTTCCATATATATTTATATAATCGTACCTTTAATAACTAACTACACACACTAGAATTGATCTATGGTGGTTTTATGCATCTTAGTGTGTTATCCTAGCTTATCTAGCCCAGGATTGAGGACTTCTCGTGTGATTAGTGTGTTAATTATAATATAAGTGATCATATAAGTTTTTAAGTACTTAATTACAATGTTCATGTTATCTTTCAAACAAGTCTGTACTTAATTTTGTCACTTAGAGTTTAAACAAGGAAACTAGTGTTATTGGCTTGAGTTAGGTGTTTGTCTAGTTGATCTCAATAGATTCTAATGTGTGAACTGGGTTCATTAGGTTATTATTCAGTAATTATGTGTTAAAAAACTTGGTTATAGTGTTCAAAGTTCAATAGTATCAAGTCGAGAGGTAAAACACTAGGCTAAAGAGCAATAGAACGGGACTAATCTTAACTTGAGTTTCTAGTTCACTGTTCTTAATATTGTGTCATTTTGAGCTGTAATTCGTGGTGTATGATAACGTAGGATGCTCTGGTAGTTTATTATTATGATATATGTATTTTTAAAAATCTGTAAATCAAGGGAAAACAGCACCACAAGGTTTGGTATTCAAGAACAAAGGCTTAAAACGAGTTTAGATGTCAAATGGCAATTTCCAGAGAGCCCGCGCGATGGAGGCGCGTCACGACCCCCACTCCACTGGAACAGACACAATGTAATGAACCTATTACTTTTTACCAGCCCCTCTCTATGAGATACCCACTCCCTAGGACTAGACAATGCGGCGCGAGGAATACTTCACACACGGCTAAATTTGTTTACTATAAATAGGACCCTTTGTACTTATTATAGGGTATCTTGTACAATCTTGGACGTTTTGGAGGTGCTGCTCAACACATTTTTAGGGTTTATATATCTTTACTTTTGCCTTTTAATGTATTTTATAATATATTTAATTACTTTGATTATAGTTATGTCTTTTAGTGGCTAAACATTCCCTTTCCGGGGTTAAGACCAAGAACATGTTTACGATTGCTTTAAATTGAGTTTTTTTTTATTGCTTATCATATTTGGTTGTTTATTTATCCTTTTTATCACCATTTGAAGGATCCACGACCATTATAATACATATATTATCGACTTTGTGAGACCAGGAGAGAGAATAAAGAGATAGAACATGGGGATAAATAGAGCAAGGTTCTCATTCTTTTATAAAATAAGGAATTTGAATTAGAGACTAGGATAGGGATATACCTATAAGCCTTGCTTGTTTCACATGTAGGATGACATATTAATGTATTGAAATGGATTATTACATTCTCGCTCAACGATGTAGTTGTAATGCCTAATTATGTAGAAGGTTATAGTTCGAAAGGCCATGATCATACGATAAACCCTAGAAATCAACAACCAAGATAAGTGATCTAACGAATGAGGTTCAATAGCGTAGTATGATTGGGCTTTCATCCATTGATTATCCAAAGTCATTACTTTTATATATTATTTTAGTTTACTTTTAGTTTATAAACTTTCAAAACTCTTTTAGTTACGTTGTACTAATTAATCTCAATAGTTAAACTAGAATTGGATAGTTGTTTAACACAAGTCTCCGAGGGATCAATATTTATCTTTATTTAAGGATACTATATTACTTGGTGAGACCACGTACACTTGCGTGTGTAATTAGGCACAAGTTTTTGGCACCGTTGTCGGGTACTTGTAAATTGATAACTATTTTAGTTTTAGTTTTGCTTTTTTTAGATATATTTGGTGCTTTACACTTGTTCTTGGTATTAAATTTGCAACAAACAGGTTTACAGACTAGTAAGCTAGCAAGAGATAGGGAGTTGGTTAAACTAAGCCCCGAACCTAAGCAACGCTTTAACCATTTGAAGAGAGAAGAAGTCCTTCTGCCCTACATCCCACAAATTCAAGAGGAACAAGACAATCCTTGTCTAATGGCTGAATATCAACCAACCCGCAGGACAGATCGCAAAGTGGTAATCCCACTTCTGATAAATTTGACCTCTTTTTTTCAGAAATCAGCTGGTAGAGGTAACTTTGAGCTGAAACAGAACATCGTAAAGCTTTTGATTAGCAGTGGACAGTGGCTTTCACATAAAGATCCACAAGTCCATCTATGAAATTTTCTAGAGATCAGTGGCACATTCATCCCTACGACTATGTCAACTAATTATGTTAGGCTGACATTATTTCCCCTTTTCACTATTGGGGAAGCAAAAAAACGGTTAAAAACTGAGCCAGCAAGTTCAACCACAACCTGGGATGACTTCCGAAAATTCCTCATTTGATTCTTTCCATATGGAAAGACTGCGAGACTGCACATTGAGATTGTCTGCTTTAAACAAAAGCTAGATAAGAATTCATATCATTCATGGGAGATGTTCAAATCTCTTCTACCGGACTATCCACATCATCAGCAGTCCAATGAGGCACTAGATCACACTTTTGTTGAGGTACTTGATCACAACACAAAAATTTTACTAAATTCAGCTGCAGGTAGTCAAGGTTGTAATTGACGTATGATGAGCTATATACATTATTGAACTTGATTGCACAAGGAAATCCTGAGTGGCATTCTAACTCAATAAGTGCTAAAAAGAAAGTTGCAGGAGTATTGGAGGTAGACCAATTTACTGCTATATTATCTCAAATTGCTGCACTACAGAATTAGTTAACTACTCAGTTCAATAATATAAAAATGGGGGTTGCACAGCCTACAACAACATTTAATGAAATTCATTAGATGAGTATTAGGTGTGAGATTTGTGACAACAATGGCCATTCTGCAACCATGTGTGGTGCAAATCCTAATCTAGTAATATTTGTAGGTAATGCTCAAAGGCCGAATTATGGAAACACCTATAATCTAAAGTGGTAGAATCAACCAACAAATCCATTATGAAACAACCACCACCACCAGTTTCAGCAATAGCAGGTTCAAGAAAATTAGACCACTAACGATATGGAAGAGATGCTGAAACAAATTTTGGATTCTGCATAATTGACAATAGTTAAAGAACCAGCGGGAAGATATGAATAGTCAGCAGGTTGAACCAATGAACTTGGATATGCAGGTTGGGCACATGCAATAGGCACAAAATGCAAGGCCTCAAGGTGGCTTTCCAAGTAACACTAAACCTTCTAAATAAGTAATGGCAATCACTTTAAGAAGTGGAAAAGATATCAATGAAGAACCTCAAATAACAACTAAGGACGTAGATAATGAGATAGATCCTAAGTAGATAAATGACAAAGTTGCTAAAAATTTAAGGAAGTCTGAGCACTCAAAAACCAAAGTTGGTGAACAAGAGAAGCAGAGACTACCACCACCTTTCCCATAGAGGTTTATAATAGTGAAGAAGGATGCATGCTTCAAGATGTTCTTTGACACGTTTAGAGAGCTTCACATTAACTTTTCTCTTTTAGATGTTTTGCAAGGAATGCCCAAGTATGCTAAGTACTTGAAGGATATGGTCAATAACAAAGTTAAGTTGCATGATATTGAGATAGTAGAACTCACTGAGGAGTGTAGTCTTGTGGTGACATAGATAATGCCTAAAAATCATAAAGACCCTAAGATATTCACTCTCCCTATTCAAATTGGAAATAATTAAGTGGTCTATGCACTTAGTGATTTGGGTAAGTATCAACTTGATGCCTCTTTTTTTTGTTCAACACGTTGGGCTTGGGGAAGACGAGACCGAGTTCTTTATTACTTCAATTGGCAGACCGAACCATAAACCGTCCTAAAGGAATCATAGAGGATTTTCTCATAAAGGTTGGTAAGTTTATTATTCCTCCTAATTTTATTATTTTAGATTTTCAGGCAGATAAAAGCGTGCCAGTCATTTTGGAATATCCATTCTTGGTGATGGGAGGAGCGTTGATAGATGTAAAAGAGGGCACTCTCATAATGAGACTGGTTGATGAAGAGGTAGTGTTCAAAGTGTACGAACCGCTCAACACACTATCCCACTACAAAGATTTGTGCATGATTACAGTTATTGAAGGGGATAAGTATGGGGTGGTGGAGTTTAGTCCACCAAAGACCTCTTTAGACATCCTCATTGAGCAGCCCAAGATGCAACTGCCATAGCCTAACATGATGCAAATTGATGAGCCTGAAAAGGCTACTATTAAGAGAGCTGTTGAACTTTATAGTTCACACTCAAGAGGTATGAAAAAAATAAGATGGCATTCGAGTATGAGGAATAGGTTAAAGAAAAATGGATAAGTCAAAGATTGGGTCATGTTGCAACACTAAATAAGGTGCTGCTTGGGAGGAAACCCAAGTTAGGGTATGTTTATTTTTAATATTTTTTGGTTTTACTTGACTAGTTTTTATTTTTATTGAGTCAAAGGATGATGGGAAGCCTAAGTACCAAAAATCTGAGCTACAAATCATGGAAAAAACTAAGTGTGGGGTCCTCAAACCCTTGATGTGTAAAGATCCTACTATCTAGGCCTAGACGCCTCAGGGAGTATTTCTATCTCTACTCTTAAGTATACTTTGGGGACAAAGTAATTTTAAAAGTGGGGTTAGGAAATTTTCATTTTAGGGGTAATTTTAAAAATTTTATGTTAAGAATAAGTTGTATATTCTTGTTGTTTCTATACATGACTGCATGATGCAAGTGTTTTGGTTGTAAAAAGCATGTTGAGTGTGTGAATTACTATTTTTTAGATGCCTAGGCTCATGATTATGACTCTTGTACTTTCTGGCTTAATGTTGACTTCATGTGGTTATTTGGTTAAGAGTCTATAATGATCCTTCTTGAGTTGAACATATGCCATATGTTTGTGAGGTGTTATATATTCCTTATTGCATTTGATGCTAGAACTTGTCTGGTGTGTGTGCAAAGCAAAATAAAGAGTGTGGGTTTAGGAGATGATATAGGCATTTCTTTGATAGCTATGTTTATACCTTCTTTTGACATACCCTTGTGCATAATCCTAGTTAACCCCATTGAGCCTTTAGCTTTCTCTTTAGAAGCCTTATTTGTATCCTAATCTCCTTCTTTGATTGACCTTAATTTGATCCAAAGCTCCTAAGCGCTTTAGTATAAAATAATTGAATAAGGAGTTTGAAATTTAAGTAGGGAAAAGGTGAAAGTGAAGCCCCAATGTAATAGTTATTGGTGTGTAAAATTGAGGTGTTGTGGTTGGAAGTTAAAGAAAGTTATGCTAAAAAATTGATTCATGAATTAATAGAAAATACTCCCACTATAGTGTATGTGAATGATCCTAATGATAAGGGGAAAAACAAAAGTTGGTTGTTAGAGATTGGTCTTAATTGCATAATGTTATGTATTAAAGCGCTTAAGAAAGATAGTCACTATTCTTTGTCAAAATAGTTCCTACCCATCTCTTAGCTTACATTATAACCCATAAAGACTTATTTGATCCCGAGCTTCAACATTCTGATATTAGTTGAGTACTATACTAAGGGCAAGTATATGGTTCATCTTGTGTAACTTGTGAATTCTTTGGGAGAGTAAGCGTAACTTGATTCTTGTACCTAATTTGTTATAAATTTCATATATATGAGTGCTTATGGGTAATTCTCTCATAGTGAGCGCACATGTTTGATAATTGGATCAATCCAAGAGGCAAAACACTAGGCTAAAGAGCAATAGAACGAGACTAGTCTTAGCTTAAGTATCTAGTTCACCGTTCTTGATATTGTGTCATTTAGAGCTCTATTCCATGGTGTATGATGATGTAGGATGATATGTGAGTTGGTTATGATGATATAGGGATGTTTAAAAATCTGTAAATAATTGTAAAACAACATCACAAGGCTTGGTATTGAAGAACAAAGGCCTAAAACGAGTTTAGATGTCAAATGGCAATTTCCAGAGAGCCCTCCTGATGGAGGCGCATTGCGACCCCCAATCTAATGGACCAGCCACTGTATCGTGACACTATTACCTTGTACCAGACACTATCAACATGAACCCCACTCCCTAGGACTAGACAATGCGGCCCGAGGCATACTCTACACATAACCATATTTGTCTACTATAAATTGGACTCTTTGTACTTGTCATTAGGTATCTTGTACGATCTTGGACGTTTTGGAGGGGCTACTCAACACTTAATTTAGGGTTTATATCTATTTACTTTATCTTTTTAATGGATTTTATCATGTATTTAATAACTTTGATTATAGTTATGTCTATTAGTGGCTAGACGCCCCCTTTCCGGGGTTAGGGCCAAGAACATATTTAAGATTGCTTTGAATTGAGTTTATTTTTATTTCTTATCATATTCGGTTATTTATTTATCCTTTTTATCACTATTTGAAGGATTCGAGACCCTTAGAATACATATATTGTTGATTTTTTGAGACCGGGAGGGGGGAATGAGGAGATAGAATGTCTAGATAGATAAAGCAAGGTTCTCATTCTTTTATAAAATAAGGAATTTGAATTAGCGACTAGGATAGGGTTTATACCTAGAAACCTTGCTTGGTTTACATGTACGATGACATATTATTGCATCTAAATGGATTATTACATCTCTGCTCAATGATGTAGTTGTAATGTCCAGTTAGGTAGAAGGTTAGAGGTCACAAAACCATGATCATTCGGTAAACCATACAAATCAACAACCAAGCTAAGTGATCTAACGAATGAGGTTCAATAGGGTAGTATGATTGTTTTTAGTGCTTCAACCCCGGTCTTTCATCCATTTATTGACCAAATTCATTACTTTTTCATAATATTTTAGTTTACTTTTAGTTTATTAACTTTCAAAACTCTTTTGGTTACGTTGCACTAATTAATCTCAATAGTTAAACTAGAATTGGATAGTTGTTTAACACAAGTCTTTGAGGGATTGATATTCGCTTTATTTAAGGTCACTGTATTACTTGGTGAGACCATATAAACTTGTGTATGTGCTTGGGCACAATAAATATCCATCGAGATCAACTAGAGCAACACCTAGCTCAAGCTAGTAACACTAGTTTTCTTGTTTTAATTCTAAGTGATCCAATTAAGCACAAACTTGATTGAGGCCCACCTTAAACATTGTAATTAAATACTTAAAATCTTTGATTCTCAATTATATCATTGTTAACACATTAAGCACACAAGTTGTCCTTAAAACAAGACTAAATAAGCTCGGATAATAACACGGAGGTGCATAAATCCATCTCAGATCACTACCCCACACTTAAAGCCTTGTTCGTCCTCGAATAATTCTTTACTCTAAACATCATAAGCATAGGAGACTCTACACTTCTACTATGAGCAGGACACTCAAGCCAATACTACAATGACTACATGGAATGCATGTCCTTACATTAAGCATGTTATGTACACAATTGAAAGTTCCAGAGTACTACTCCAAAACATCCTAGCCTGACTCACTTAGTTGGAAAACTAATACATATTGTTCAATCAAAGAAATCATACAAATCACCCAACTATTATCAAACATGTTCCCTTACAACAAGAGGGTTAACTATAATCACTCCCAATAAATCAACTTATTACAACTTAGGTACAAAAATCAAATTACGCTCACTCTCACAAATAATTCATAAGTTACACAAGATGAACCATAGGCTTGCCCTTAGTGTAGTACTCCACTAATATCATAATGATGAAATTTATGATCAAGTATGTCTTTAAAGGTTGTAATGTTGGCTAAGGGATGGGTAGGAATTATTTTCATCAGGAATAGTGACTATCTTCCCTAAGCGCTCTAATAAATCACATTTTTCATTCAATTTACCTTTAGCAACCAATTTCCACCACTTTTGTCTACCCCTATCTTTTGTTTTTCCCCATCTCATTAAGCCTATTCACATATACAATGGTGGGAGTATTGTCTATTAATTCATGATTAAATTTTACCCTTATTCACACCCACTTTATGTTACGCACCTCTATGATAGCCACCCTTAACTTAAATAATTTGACCTAGTTGAGGTCCATAATTTCCAAGGAGGACTAGGGCCAAAACGGGTTCATTATAACATAACTTGGTTAAAAATGGGAATTTCTTTAGCACAAATTTCTTTAACTCCCAACCACAACACATCAATTACACACACCAATAACTATTACTTTGGGTCTTTCCTTTCACCTTTTTCCTACTTAAATTCAAACTACTTAATTAATTTTACACTAAAGCGCTTAGGATCTTTCGATCAAATTAAGGTTTATCAAAGAAAAGGCTATAGGATATATATGAGGCTGCCAAAAAAAATAAGCTAAAAGCTCAATGGCATTGACTAGGATTATGCACAATGGTAGGTGAGAAAAAAGGTATAAATATGGATATCAAAGAAACGCCTATATCATCTCCTAAACCCACACTCTTTATTTCTCTTTGCAAACACATTAGGTAAGTTCTAGCATCAAATGCAACAAGTAATATACAAATACCTTACACACATATGGCACATGTTCAACTCAAGTACGATCATTATAAATTCTCAACCAAATAATCACATGAATTCAACGTTAAGCCAACAAGTACAAAAGTCATAATCATGATCATAGAAGTCTAAAAATTAGTAATTCAAAAAACCAACATGCTTTTTACAGCCAAAACACTTGCATCATGTAATCACACATAGCACTAAAAAGAACATCCCGCTTATTCCTAATACAAGAAATTTAAAATTACTCCTAAGAATAGGAATTTCCCCACCTTACACTTAAAAATCTACTTTTTCCCTAAAGTATACTTTAAAGTAAAGATATAAATACTCCCTAAGTCCTCTAGCCTTAGCTAGTAGCATCTTCTTACATTGAGAGGGTCCAGGGACCCCAACTTAGTTTGTGTCATGCTTCTTTGCTCAGATTTTTTGGTACTCAGACTTCCCATCAACCTGTGACATAACAAAATAGAAAAAATAGCGAAGTAAAAACTAAATTACTAAAAATAAAACGTACCTTAACTTGGGTTACCTCTCAAGCAGCGCCCGATTTAGTATCGCGTCACGACCCAATCATTGACTCATCTATTTTCTTACATCCTCTTCCTCCTACTTGGATGCCATCTTCTTATTCATTTCTTACCTCTTGAGTGTGAACTCTTAAGGTAAAAAACTCTCTCAACTATAACCTTTTCAAACTTATCAATCTGCATCATTTTGACTTAGGGTGGTTGTGCCTTGGACAGCTCAATGATGAAGTTCGAAGAGCTCATTAGTGGACTAAACTCCACCACCCCACACTTATCCCCTTCAATAACTATAATCACGTACAAATCTTTGTAGTTGGATAGTGCGTTGAGTGGTTTGTATACTTTAAAACCTGTTTCTTTATCATCCAGCCTTATTTGAGGATGCCCTCTCTCACATCTATTCATTCTCCTCCTATATCTAAGAATGGACATTCCAAGATAACTGACACTCTTTCATCTACCTGAAAATCTACAACAATACAATCAATACGAATAATAAACTTACGAACCTTGATGAGAACATCCTCTATGATTCCTTCGGGATGGGCAAAGGTCTAGTTTTCCAATTAGAGTGTCATAGAGCTCGGTCTAAGCTTCCCTAAGCCCAAAGTATTAAAAAAGGAGAGGATAGTCAAATTGATGTTTCCCCCAAATCACTAAGTGCGTACACCACCTCATTATTGCCAATTTGAATGGGGAGAGTAAAACTTCCAGGGTCTTTAAGCATTTTGGGCATCTTCAGCATCACCACGTTCTTCAAGTACTTAGCGTACTTGGGGATTCCTTACAAAACATCTAAAAGGGGAAGGTTAATGTGAAGCTCTCTGAATGTTTCAAAGAACTTCTTGAAGCATACATCCTCCTTTTCTTTTCTCAACCTCTACAGGAAAGGTTATGGTTATCTCTTCTTCACCTGTTCTGCCATTTTTACTTTTGAATACTAAGACTTCCTCAAATTTTCAACAACTTTGTCATCTACCTGTTGCGGAACCAACTCCGTATCTACATCCTTAGTTGTCTATGGAGGTTCTTCATTTGGATCTTTACCACTCCTTAAAGTGATTGCCATTACTTGCTTAGGATTGACTCTATATCACGTGGTAGGACTCCCTAAGGCCTAATGTTCTGCGCTCCTACCCTCTGACCAATTTGTATCTCTAAGTTCTTTGTAGCCATATGCTGGCTCTTCCTATCTGCTGCCAACTGTCTTGAGCAGCTATAATTTGTTTCAACATCTCTTCCATATTCCTAGTTTGAGTTCTGGCCTCATTCCGTTAAATTTGTTGCTACTGAAATTGCTATTGTTGGTAGTTCCATAATAGAGTTGGTGGCTACATATGCCTCTTTTGATTGTAGGAATTCTCATAAATCGACCTTTGAGTATTTCCTACAAATCTCAATTACTCCAGATTTGCACAACACATAGCTGCATAATGACCACTGTTGCCACAAATCTCACACTAATTATTTGTCTGATGAATTGTATTAGTTATAGCTGCAGGTTGTGTAATCCTTAATTTTATGTTACTAAATTAAGTAGTTAATTGATTTTTGTAGTGTAACAATCTGAGCTGATATAGTAGTAAATTGGTCCACCTCTAACCTCTCTTTTTTCTCTCTCTAAAATAATAGCTATTATTTCTGCCACTCACCCCACTGGTGATGCCATCGGTGAACTCAAACGGTGAATTCACCATCTCCTCTCAATCTCTTCTTCATTCCCTGCTGCTAGGCATGACCAGAAACTATCCACATCACTATACCACTACCAGCGAACCAACCTCTACCGAACCGGCCTTATTACTAAGCCTTACCGCCATCAAAATTAGTACCGATAAAGCAGCCAATAGTGACTACCCATAAGCCAACCCCATCCACTATCTGCCACCGCCTAACAGCTTCAAACTCCAGTCAATTGATGCCAAAAAAGGTAAAGCTCATGATGGATTCTCAGAATCTATCCCAGGCTTGTTGGTTTGTCTAAATCTTCTTCTTTTACTCCTTTTCTTTGACTAATTTTTAGATTTGAAATAGGTTCAATTTGGTGTTAAATTTTTGGTTTGATTCTACCTGTTTTGTGTTTGCTTATGTATTTAGACCCACATATATCAAAATACCAATTTCTATTGCTTAAATTCCATGAGTATGGGTGCTAATTATTTGGATGATTTATGTCTTTATGTTAACCGGTGAAATTTAATTCTTAATCATCCCTCTAAAACCATTTCGTGGATTTGACAATGTTTGTAAATATCTTGACGGGATAGTACTAGAAATGCATATATGTTCTATCAAAAGTTGTGATAGACTCATTTTGGGTTAGTGACAGATTTTTGAGAATTTTATTGGAACATGTTGAATCTGTGATATGATTGTTTACCTTGAACAATCATGGTACTTGAATATTTATGGCCAACATACAATTTATGTGTGATTAAGAATATATGTATTAGTTAATTTACTTAATTATTAGTTAATTTTCTCAATTAAAGCTTTGAACAGAGTGATAGCTGCCTATTTATGGTAAAGATTTCATATCGGCTCTCTCTTATCTTTTCTGATTCTAACAGATTGTGTATGAAAATTTATATATGGTAATTCAATATTTTTCTCCTCTTTATTGACTTAATCTTTTGATTTGATTTTGAAATATCCTTTTTTTCCTCATTATTTACTTTTCCTGATTGATTTTGAGCATCCTTTTCTCCATTCAATTCTTTACTACTCTCACTATATAAACAACCTCCTTCCCCCCCCCCCCCCCCCGATTCTCTTATTTTAGACAGAACTTACAATATGCACTCTCTATCCTCTTTTATACTTTTGGTCTCATACGCTCTCTAGACAGAAATAAGAAAAAGAGATAAAATATTTTTCTCTTGGCTTTTAAACACTTGGTTCAATTTCAGACTATAGTTGCTCTCTTTGTTGAGATATTGGTATTTTGATCTTATTTTCGTATTACTTTACTTAACTGGTTAGTTTTCTTTCTTAATTTTCCGTATTCCTAAAAATTTTTAAATGATGACATATTATTGCCTTTGTGACTATTTGAATTGTTTTATTGTATTGTCTCTTATGATTGGTATCCTATTTTATTTGATCAGTGTGAGAAATTGTGCATCGTACAACTTATTTATGTTTATGTACTTTGTGATATTCGGGCAGGTACTTTGGTCGGTTGTGCTAGAATGTCGCCGCCTTCAGGGATATCTAGCCTTAATTTACTTCTTATTTTTCCTTTATTACAATTTAGTTTTGTACAAATGTGTTGTACAAACTACGTGTTATAATAATAAATTGGGGTTGCATGGGGGCGGGAGTTTATGTGCTCTATGAATCACGTAGGCAAACACAACTTAGGTTTATGTGCTATGTGAACCCTTAGGCAAATCTTTAATTAGTATCAACAACTAATTTATTTTGTCACCTAGAAATCTTGCTTTTAGGAGTCTATTTAATATTTTGATGTATTGAATTAAATTTAAGCATGTTAATATGTTTTTCAGTTTGTTAAACATTAAATTTAAGCACGTCAACGTATTTTCCAGCATATTCACGTTAATTTTCAGCATGTTTATGAACTCTTTCAGTATTAAAAATACCAATTTCAGCATATTAAATCACTTTTTCAGTATCTAAAACAAGAGTTGCCAGTATCTTAAATCACCATCCAGCAGATTAAAATAAGTTCCTGCATATAAAGCAGTTTTTATTTAATAATTAAATATTACTTTTCAGTATTAAAGTTAATTTTGAGTATACTGACGTTAATTTTTTGCTTATAAAAACTAATTTTCAGTATCTTAAAATGAATTTTCTGCATACTGAAATAGATTTTCAAATATGAAGAATGAATTTTCAGCAATATTTTACTAATTTTCATAAGTAATTTTCTACATGTTAATTATTTCCAGCAAGTAATTATATTTTCTAGCATGCTAAAATTATGTCCAACACATTTTTGTTGATTTATTACAAGTTTGTATAAAGTTAATGTGTATCATTTTCCAACATATTTGCCTTACTTTGACATGCTTTTTATTCTTAACGAATTTACAACGTTGGTCTAAATGTTTTGATAATTACTCCTCGTCTATAAACAATTGCATGACATTTAGATACCATGTCTATAGGCTAAACTAAACCAACCAATAATTGTTTGTCTTGCATATTAATCACTCTTTAATTAACCAAGAGGCTAACTTGTGACATTACATGCTACTTGACGTCTTTTGTGTTTTACGCACTTTGAGTCCTAGGAAACATAGCTTTGTTTTCCTAGACCACAAAACCAAAATAGCAAAGTCCAAGGCATCTCGGGCAATAGGTGGGACAGTAGGAATTCTAGAGGCTTTAATTTTATCCCTTTTTTAGTGGACCTTTAGGTTAACAATCATCCTAGATGGGGTGGGATGGGTAGTCATTTAGAAGTGATGATACCCAGAGACATTACACAACGTTTGACATTATTACTTGTATAAGAATTTGGCTAGTGGGTTAGATAATGATTAACAAGTTGGGGTTCTGATCTGAATGAGACCAAAAACATTTCTTTGTTTGATTTTTTTTTGAATTTATTCTTCCTTGTTTTTACATTTACTTTAAATGCTTACTTATTTAGGATAGTTGGTTTAATAAGCAGTCCCCTTTCTTATAAATCATGCCATTTCTCTCTTGTCTTTTGCATGCTTTATGATTTATCGCTTAGGTAATTGATAGTTAAAAAAATTAAATTACATCTTTTGTTAGTCATGTTTTGTCACTTAGTAACATTTAAGTTAATAAAATAATTGATCTTTGCTTATCACATAGAATTCCCACGTAAAGTATGAATTAGGCTGAGAACTACCTCTGTGGACCTCGAAAGGTGCTAACACCTTCTTTTTGAGGTAATTTGAACCCTTACCCAAATTTCTAGTGAACTGAGACTAAATAACAATATAAGTTCATATTTAGCCTAGACCGGTGCCCTAACGCACCTTAATACATTAGGTGGTGACTCTTCACACTCACTCTTAAACAATTCCAAAAAGAGTGGTCACGTTGAATCCCGCTTTTCACGAGAAAAATAGGGCGTGACAGTTGGTGCACTCTTCCTCTTACTTGCTGATTCTGATTTACTGGTGCGATGTTTTCAGCACGTTGCCGATTCATAGGATCAACCAACTCATCATCACCCAAGTTGTCATCATCTGCATTAGGCACATGCCCAGGTATGTCAACATTTTATTGGTTAACCAGTGTATTTTCCAGTGCAGCTAGTCTTGAAGCCTCTTGTTGGTTATCCATATTCCTTATTAGAGTTCTTTAAGGTTTTGGATTAAAATGTAATAATGGTTCACCTGACCTTCGATTTCATGGAATGCACAATAAATCGCCGGCAAATATCAACTTAATGCACACTAACTTAATTGAAAATCACATTCCACGATAATGGTGCCAAAAATTGATATGCCCAGATTACAACTCTCCTTAAAGGGTCTAAGTGGTCTTTGTAAAATATATAACCCAACTAGGTTGGGGTCGAATCCCATAGGGAATAAGGTGTTAATTAAGTCTTCCGATTATTAATGGACTATTATTCCTAAGTTTTCAGTAATAAAAGGGGGGTTTTGTTATTAAAAATATTGATTTGAATGTATATAATGTATTAATGACTAATTCTTCAACTGTAATGTATAACAAATCAGAATTGATAAAATAGGTTATGATTACCAAAGTGTTTCAATGCTAAGTGTTGTGGTTTTACAAATCCATAGATCAGATATTCTAATTACAAGGACAATTGCATAATTACTTCCATCTAATTATTTTTCAACCTTCAAGAGGGATTAACTTAAATTTATTCAAACTTAAAATTATAGATTAGTGCAGTAATTAATTCCTCAAAAGATTAATCTGATTAAGGCATCAATCATAAAATTAGAGGGTAAATACTTCAATAATCTTGTAACCTTTTTATTTTCCCAACATTAACTTCTTTGTTCAAGCAAGTTATGTTCAGGGGCACATTCCTCAAGTTTCCAACCAAGAAGAATCATTAAACTGAAGAGAAGGTTATGTAATTAAACTTATTTGTAATATTTCATCAATTCCATAACCCTAACATTGAATTATACTAAGGCTCCCATACCCTTAGTTATCGGAGCTTTAGACACACATAATTAAGGAAAAGAAGAACAAAATATATTTCATAAATAATTAAGAATTAAATTACAAATTCAAATATGTTTCTCTAATCCCTAATTACAAGGAAATAATAGTCAAATCTCTATGTTCTTAACTTGTTTCTCAAACAATTTTATGTTACAATTTCAGCAAATAGTCCAAAGATGCCTGATATAACCCTAAGTTGGATATTTATAGGCTCCTAAAAATTTAGGATTTAAAATAATCTCAGCTGTCGCGTCACCACTAATGGTTCACCTGATGGGTCATCGGGTTTGCGATGGTCCATTGGCTGGAATCTAGTTTAATATTGACTTACAAGTAATAGTGATGGATGGTATAGTGGTCTGTCAGGGTTATAAAGGTTTGTTGTGCTTTTTGTCTTTGGAATTCAAGTTTTTATTCATTCTTCTTAAGGTGCGACAGCCCGTCGCAGATCTACGGCTAGCCACTTGGTTCGTCGCCCAATACTGTGACTTACTCATGTTTTACTTAAGGTGCAACGGCCATACTTATGACCCTTCATAGGTCTAAAAATTCATCACTTGGACCATTATGATCGATCAGTATCCACCTTTCTAAGTTATTATTACATCTAAGTTGGTTGCCTGAGAACAAGTAAAAAGAGCATTAAATACACCAATAGTTGCTAGAAGACAAATAATTATCCCTCTTAAGATATGCAAATTTTTTTGTCAAATAATGAAACATCACAGGTCGACATTGGTAGAGAGGTTATCTTGATTCTAAGTCAGCAGGATTTCCCCCGATGACATGGAATTAGTTCTCAGAAGTTTTCTTGGAGAAATATATTCCCCATGGTCTTAGAGATAGCCTCAAAGATCAATATTTGATATTAGATTAGGGTTTTATAACCGTTGTTGAGTATAAGGGTTGATTCCATGAGTTTTCCAAGCACTCTACATCTATTTTGTCAACCAAGTATGAGAGGGTTTGGTGTTTTGTTTAGTGATTGAGGCTTCTTCTTTGTATGCCCACATAGAGTTTGGTTGTAGCTGGTAGGTCCTTTGCTGAGGTTTTTGATCATGCTCAGATTATGAAGGAGACGCATAGCAAAAGGGGGCAGCGATAAGATATCCCATTATCATGGTAGTTTTACTGGGAGCCAGAGTGACTCATAGTTCAGAGGTAGCGGTTCTCAGTGTAGGTACATGATGAGTGGTAACGTTACCACTAATTTGCACTCAATATTCATGCACACTACTATAATTTAAATGTATGAATTAGACAAATTTGTTGTTTAATGCACTATTTTCCACATCTTGTAGGCATAAAGGTTATGAGAAGAAAAGAGGTAGATTTGAGCTGATCAAGATCAAAAGGGAGAAAAGAAGTACAGTGGAAGATCTGAAGTAAAAAATCAGCCTCAGTTATGCAACCAGTCAAGCCAAGTTAAATGACCGTAATTGTGGTGCTCGTAACACGATCACGATCAATCTTTAGCAATCGTGACAACACGGGATTATGCCCAAGGGCAATTTTGTAATTTTTTCCAACCAACCCTAAATCCCTTAATGGCTCACACCCTTTCTCATTTTTGCATATTCTAGAGATTTTTATCCTATCCTTAGTTTAGACTTTTTGTATCACTTGGAGCTTGGATCAAAATTTGTACTAATCTTGAGATAAGAAGATATTTGAGTGACTCCTAACTGAAGAATTGGCAAACCCCATTGAGGATTTATTGGAATTTAAAGTGTGGTTTGCATTCTCTTTATTTTTCATGAATCAAATTGATGGAGATTTTGGTATATTTTTGTTTATAGTTCTTCCTTTTGGGATTATGTTAGAATAAGGTGCAATTGTGTGTGGGTTGTGATGTATTTATGTAGATTCCAATTTATTGATGATGGATTTAACTATTGCTTGATTTAATTAGTTGGAATTTGTGGGTGAAAACCCTAAATACCCAAAATGAGTTTGTGGGTGAAAACCCCAAACTCTTGAAAGCTCACATCATCCTTGAAAGAGGGATATGGGTGAACTTTTGAAACCCATGGCATCCTTGAAAAAGGGCTATGGGGGATAAAACAATAGTGGAAAATAATGGATATAGTTTACTATCTTTTTGCTATCTTAGAAAGAAGGGTGAATATAGAGTAGGCTATTTTTGGGCATCTTCTTAGAAATAGGGATGCCTAATTTAGATGTTGGGTGATTTTAATTAACACACTTGTTAGGTATTCAAAAGGGTCAATGAGTGAAATCGTTGAGACTTTGTCGACAAACTATCCTCAAGGACTTTAAACTTAACCTACCATATCATTAACGATTAGAATTTGCACCCAATCATCATGTTCCCATACATAACTTGCCCCTAGGAAATCATAATGTTAAGACCCATTCTTAATTGATTATGCTCTAATTATTCTTAGTCTTGAATGAGTCTTTAGAGGCACAAGAATTGTCTTACACTTTTGAAAACATTCAAAATCCCCTAAAATATTTGTATAACATATTTGAATTTAGCAAGTAACATTAATTTCAAACTTGTTTAATCGCCACTCACATTGTTCCTCGTGGATTTGACCCGACTCAAAGTTGGATAATTATATTGACAATGACTTCCTTGCACTTAAATTGATGTGTAAGTTTAGCATAATAAAAAATGATGCCATTGCCGGGGAAAATTTTGGTGTATTGAGTTGGTTTGAAATTTTAACCTACTTTCTTGGATTCAAACTTGTAAATATTTATTTGTGTATGATATTTTATGTTTTTTGTGTTAGGTAGATTTTTATTTTTGTTTATTTGTTACTATGGCATCTTGGAATGAATATGAGTTTGGTGGTTGGAAGTTATATCTTGATAATCTATGTCCATATTATGGTGGACCCTACTTTTGGAAAGATTATAGATATACTCCTCAGAAAGAGTGTGTACACTATCTCGATTTGTTTGGGAGTATGATTGTTCCTTAGGTGGTGGTTGAGATGGACATTGGAGCGATTGTTCTAATGCCCCTTTCCCTTGTTATAATAACCCAAATGCTAGTTCTTTTTATGAATTTGATAGGTCTTATGATGAGAAAAATCAAGAACAACGTGCCGAATACAATGGTGTTAAACCAATACTTCAAATTATCTTAGATCGGGTGGAAACAATGGGGGATAACATACATCCCATGCATCATGTTGTAGGTTCATGTAGAAAGAAAATCGAAAGGATAGAAGAAATGGGTAATGAGTATAACATCTCAAAAACTGTGAACATACCCACTCTTCAAAATAAGGTTAACGAAGAAAAGATGTTAAGCCACATGGATTATGGTGAGCTTGGTATTGAAGGATCCTCAATGATTTCCCAACCAGCAAAACCAAATGTAGGAGATAATACCAAAATGAGAAAATAGTACTAGAGTCGAAAGAAGAAGCCAAGCAAATCCTTTATGAAGGCTCTAGTCCATTTCTGGATGAGAATTTCAAGAGGACTGTGACTCCAGAATTAGAAAGAAGACCTCATTCAAACCACTTTTCAACATTATATTTGATGGACTTGATGAAGATCGAACCACCCAAGGAAATCATCAATGGTAAAGATGAGGTACAAGATTCATATATTTTGGAGTTGGCCATCCCAAGAGGGCAAAATGAAGCCCACCACTTGAAGGTCAATAAATGAAAAATGCAAGGTGTAGCAAGTGGATTCTTGATGTTATCACCAATTCTCAATGAGGCTAATCAGAAATTTGATGCAAAATTAGGTAAAAGGTTCAAGTCCTCAAAGTGGCGTGATAAAACATGTTTTATCATGCCCTTGCATTTGCCCGATGCATTTCAAAGATGTATTGATCAAAAATTAGGCAGAAAATTCAAATCCTCTAAGTAGAGACATAAATGATGGTTAAAGATGCGTCGTGTCGCGAAGTTAAATTAAGTTCTTAATGCAACCCATCATTTCTATATTTACATTATTTATTTTTGAATAAGTCATAAAATTTTAATGCTTTGCAGATACTTTAGGCAGGTTGGACGCCAAAAATAGGGAGAAACCAAGCTTTGAAGTGTGGCAGCCATGCAGGAAAATAGGGCAAAACAGGGGAGCAAAATGCCTCAAGTACCGCAATCGTGGTATCGCAATCGCACCAATCATGTCGTGATCAGGCCTTTGTTTCTAGATTTTGACATGGTTATCAATATGGTTTTAGGGAGCCCTTTAACCCTTCTTATGCATTTTTGTTATGTTGTGAGGTTACTACAAGTCTTGTAGTTTAGGTTGTAGCCCTGCCTATGTTCATACTTATTAGTTTGCAATAATTGAATTTAGTTCACATAAAGTATGGAAATTTTGTGAATTAATTGTGTTCATTTTTAGTTTTCTAACTCTTTTAATAATGATGTTAGGTGAACCTTTTCCTATGATAGATTGAGTGAGGACATTCTTAATGGAAACTCATAGTGATTGGGTTTTGAGCCACGAATTCAGGGGAAGTCTGAGTACCCGTAGCATTGGGGCTATAAATGCAAGGAAAGTCTGAGCACCTGTGGCATTTTGGATTTGGGATCGCACTTGTACCGATGGCGAAGTCTAAGTAACCATATGATTTGGCGGTATGAAAGCCAAAATGTGAGACAAAGGCTTGGGTTGGTTCTATAATTAGCAAATTATGCATGGTGTAAATTCAAAGCAAACACCCTTCTCCGTCCTAAATATTCCAAAAATCAATGGCATGGACGTGAGCGACTTTGTAACAATTTTTTTTTATCTTTTTGTGACTCCAATTTTTTTTACTGGTGAAAATTGGTAGATATTCCATTTTTGTCTCTGGCGAGAGGGGAAATTGAGCCTCCTTGGAAAATTTGCATACTATGTGCGGTGAACTTATTTGTTTGAATCTCATGTATACTTATACCATCTAGAACTTGACCCATTAGTCTCTCAAGGCTAATTTTGATTATATTTTGTTGGTGATATGATCCTAGGCCATCCTTGTGAACTTGGAAGTCCACTCTAACCTAAAAAGCCTACCCGTGCATAGATGTTATCCCTAGTCACCCACTTTGAGCCTTTAGGCCTTTCTTTCACGAACACTTTATAAGTCGTGAGCCATTCAATTTTTATTCCTCTATTAAACCCTATCCTCCTTGAACTTTAAAATACAACTAGAGGCAAAAAGCCTAAGTTGGGGGTGATGAAAATTGAAAGAGGTAACTTTGGGCCACGAGATTGTAAGTTAGTGCCTAAGAGCTAAATATTGATAACAAATGAATACAAATAAAAAAGGACCCAAGAAATAAAAGAAAAGCATGAAATGTACAAGGCAAAAAGGTAAAAAGGAATTTCTTTCCAAAATATGGGTAATCAAGGTAGTAAAGATAGGCACATATGTAAAGAGTGAAAACAAGAGAAATAGCCCACGGTCAAAAGTTGGATGAAAAAGTGTAATATAGATGTTCAAGGAGGGTATAGCCACTTTTTTCCTAAATGACATCCTACCTTACCCCGAACTTATGATACAAGCTCAAAAATCCCTTCGAGATCTCCAACCAAGTGTATTCATTGTAGTGGTGATTCAAAATAGGGGTAAGCCTATGGCATGATACTTGTTAGAATTGAGAGTTCTTGTATGAGAGAGAGAGTCTTATATTTAAATACCTTGTTGTATTGTTGATAAATTAATATGTGGGGAATTTTCTTTCTTGTAAGGAGGCATGTGAACAAGTTGAAGTAGGTGATATTATCATCTTCCAAAAGATAAGGCAAATAGATATAGTGGAGTAAAGACCAAAAAGGTGATTCATTTTTTGAGAATTAGTGATTGTTACATTGTTTCTCTTCAAAATTCTTTTATATCCATGAAAATTGCATTTCATGTTGAGCGGTGTCGTGAGAATAGCTTTACCTATATCTGAGAGCTACTTCTTGTACTAATCTAGTTGGATTCAATGTGATCATTGGGTCATACAAATTGGGCATAAATATGCATTGTCTCATAGTAAGAGGCAGCGTTTCTTGAGAAAAAACAAGGATTTAAGTTAGGGGTGTTGATGAGTGGTAAATTTACCACTCATTTAGACTAAAAATTTATGCACACTACTGTGATTTAAATGTATGAATAAGATAAATTTGTGGTCTAATGCACTACTTTTCACATCTTGTTGTCATATAAACTATGAGAAGAAAGCAGGTGGATTTGAGTTGATCAGGATTAAAAAAGAGAAAAGAAGTGCAGCTGGAAGACCTAAAGTAGAAAATCAGCCTTAGTTACCACGATCGCGGTCTGAGGACCTCAATCATGGCAAGTCAAGCCAGGTCAAATGACCGCGATCATGGTAATTCGGGATTATGTCCAAGGGCAATTTTGTAATTTTTTGTAGCCGACCCTAAATTCCTTAAAGGCACACACCCTTCTCATTTTTGCATATTCTATAGATTTTTATCCTATCCTTATTTTACACTTTTTGTATCACTTGGAGCTTGGGGCAAAATTTGTACTAATCTCGAGATAAGAAGATATTTGAGTGACTACTAAGTGAATAATTGGAAAATCCCATTGCGGATTTATTGGAATTTAAAGTGTGGTTTGCATTCTCCTTATTTTTCATGAATCAAATTGATGGAGATTTTGGTATATTTTTTTTATTATCTATATGAGTTGCTAGTTCTTCCTCTTGGGATTATGTTAGAATAGGGTGCTATTGTGTGTGGTTATGATTTATTTGTGTAGATTCTAGTTTATTGATGATGGGTTTCACTATTGCTTGATTTAATTAGTTGGAATTTGTGGGTGAAAACCATAAACACCCAAAATGGGTTTGTGGGTGAAAACCCCATGCTCTTGAAAGCTCACATCATCCTTGAAAGAGGGATATGGGTGAACTTTTGAAACCCATGGCATCGTTGAAAGAGGGTTATGGGGGACAAAGCAATAGTGGACAATAATGCATGTAGTTTACTATCTTTTTACTATCTTAGAAATAAGAATGAATAGAGAGTAGGCTATATGTTGGGCACCTTCATAGAAATAGGGATACCCAATTGAGGTGTTGGGTGACTTTAATTGACACACTCGTTAGGTACTCAAAAGGACCAATGAGTAATATCTTTGAGACTTAGTTGACAAAGTAGCCTCAAGGACATTCAAATTAGCCTACCACATTATAACAATTAAAATTTACATTGAATCATCATGTTCCCATGCACAACTTTCCCCTAGGAAAGCATAATACTAAGACCCATATTAATTATGCTCTAATTATTCTTAGTATCAAATTAGTCCTTTAGAAGACCAAGAATAGCCTTACCTTTTGAAAACATTAAAAATCCCCCAAAATCTTTGTATAACATATTTGAATTTAGCAAGTAACTTTAATTTTAAACTTATTTTATTGCCACTGACATTGTTCCTCGAAGATTTGACCCTGACTCAAAGTTGGGTAATTATATTTACAACAACCACCTTGAACTTAATTTGACATGTTTGTTGAGCGTTATCATACCTTTCTCGTTAGCCTTATCAATATCAGGTTCAACTAGCAGGCCCATTCATGTTGCACTATAGATTATCAATGGAGGTCAGTGTTGCTATAGTAATCATTTTGGTCAGAGTGGTGGTCAACCTTTGAAAGGTTTATCTTTTAGGTTTTTTTATTGAGTCGGTTATTTTAGATTAGATAGATATTTAAGGTTAGTATAGCTCCTGGAACATGTTGTGACAATGAGGCCTTTGGCCATTTTACTAAAAAGTGTCCATGGCGTGGAGCGGTGGTTCTTGTAACTCAGAGTGTTCCGCCAATTAGGGAAGTACCACCCCCAGTTAGAGGTGGTATGTAGATTCATTAAGGTGGTCTCCAAGGTTCTCAAATAGGTAGGATAAAAGATCGGTCATGCGCCTAGTAAGGTGGCGGGCGAGGTCATTTGTATCTCGTACCTGGTAGACCTGAGGTAGAGTCTTCAGATACTACTATTACAGTTATAATTTTAGTATGCCATCAGTTGAATTTTGCTTTATTTGATCTGAGATCTATGTATTCTTATGTATCTGCATATTATGCACCGTGGTTAGAGTTATCTTGTGATTCTTTATTTGTTCCATTATGTGTATCTACTATCGTGGGTGATTATTTAGTAGTGGATTGAGTTTATAGATCATGTGTTGTGATTGTTCGAGAGTTTGATACTTAGGTTGATGTTATTGTGTTAGATGTGGTAGATTTTGATATGATTCTGGGCATGGACTGGCTATCCCCTATCATGCGGTCTTGGATTTCTTTTCTAAGACAATTATTAATCGCAAACAATGGGGATTATTTCTTATGTTCGGGCTAGGAGATTTATATCGGGGGGTTGTGAGTATGTAATACCCCATAATTTTGGGATAGGCTTTGAACCGTCGTTCCTACGCGTATAAGCTATGATCTAAATGATTCCTATGCGAATATAAGTTTTATGATCTTTATCCTCATGTTTGATTTGGTTTGAGGTGAAAATTTTCCACAAGAATCACTTAGAACAAAGTTGAGCTTAGAGCCTTTGATTCGTCCAAAGTTTGGCATTCGATCCTACAAGAGTCTAATTTAAATATGTATAACTTTTTATATACATAGAATTTTGCAGCTTAAGACCCACCAAATTGTATATAATTGAATTAGATTTACAACGATACCAATTTCTCCAAAATTCGATACCCAAGCAAAAATTTATGGCATTTTCCATGTGAGGCAGTAAGCTGACGCGATGCATTGGCATGTGCATTACGGAACTATTTCACATGCTAATTCAGTTTTTAAAGGGTCTAGGGGAACTTTGGTCACGTCCCCTCACTCAAATCCGCTCATAACACTTAATTTCATCCCCCAAAAGCAAAGTACACTCAATCATTCATCTATTCTCTCAAAGAAAAAACCTAGCCTCCTCAAGAACATCAAGAACTTCATCAAATTTTCTTCAAAAAAAGCAAGAACTCAAGTTTAGTAATTCAAGAATGCATTCAAGATTGTGTTTCTCCTTCAAGAATAAAGCTTTGATGTATGTGGGAGTTCATCCATGGGTCCTCTTTCATCCATGGAGCCCCAAAAACTCTTTTCTTTTAATTAAAGAATGAATTTTCCATTACTATGGTATTTTGTATGTTTAAGAAAGATTGGATTTCATGTTTTCATGGTAGTTTTTAATTCAAATCACCCCATGTGTGATTCCATGCAATATTTTAAATTCCTCATGCAATGAATTTCCCATGCTTTATTCAAGTAAATTCCATGATAGATCCTAAATTCATGATGTTTAGCAATATTCTCATTTTTTAAATTCTTGCTTTCCACATGTTTGATGAAATTCCCATATCTTGTTAAGTCAATTTCTAGATGAATCCCCAACCTATGAAATTTTCCATGTAACTCTATTGTTCCCTCATTATTAATACATTCTTACATTCAATCTATGAACTTTACATGTTTTGAGGAAACACTCATGTCTTATTTCAAGCGAATTACGTGTGAATTCCCCAATTCATGATCTTAGTTATGTAATCATGCTATGCTCCCATGTTTAAGATATTTCCATGTCCAATTTCATGATCCCCATGTGTTTGGCGAATTGCCCCATATTAAAGTATTAATCTCCATGTGCTTGATAGAATGCCCATGTGAATTGAATAGGGTAATCATGACATGTTACCATATGTTCTCATTCATGTACAAGTTCATAACCTCCAAGTATTTGATAAAATGCCTCAGTGAATGAATTATGAACAATTGACTATTTATCATGTCCTCAAAGCCTTAGTATGGTCTTGTTGTTATTGTTATCGAGTCAAGTGGGTTATGAATATCCGAAATTTAACTGTTGTCTAGTTTTTCAAAATCTACCGAATGATTTCAGTTATACCATAGGAAATATCAATCAATCAGTAATATGGTCAGTTGTGAGTCCAATTAAGTTAGTTCAGTCTAGTTTTAGTTCCATTATCAGTTCATAAATTAATAATTACCTCAAAATCTGTATACACTATTATTTTTAGAATACCATGACCTGATCTTATCAGTTATCAGTTATCAGTTATCAGTCAGTATCTCAGTGTATTTCAGTTGGGAGTAGGATTTAGCACCAAGAGAATGCAGGGATGAAAACTTCCCCATCAGATAGGCAGAGCCATAAGTAGCAGTCCTTATATTCCAGAACTACATCGCCAACATAGGATATAAAGAGTCACCCATCAATTAGGCTTGACTACCTCGCAGGGGTCACCCATCAGTTCAGAATTGGCACCCTTAATCCATTGGGATAATACGGTACATTAGTATAGTGGATCCACACAACCAGTGTTAGTACCCGTGGCATGGTACTAACGCCCTTTCAACTGGGGTTACAGGTTGGTCCCTAATTAGCTCATATTGGGTATGTTAGTTCGATAATACCTCCCACAGTTTCAGTTTCAGCTTTAGTCTCAGTATAGAACTCAGTTCAGTTCTATAGAATCAGGATTGTCAGAAATAGTCACCCAGTTATCAATAATCACAACTATCAATTACTCAGTTATCAGAACTCAGTATTCAGTTCCTTATAAGCTCAGTTACAATCTTAGCTATAGTTTTAGTTACAGTCTCTGTTACAGTTACAGTTATAGTCTCAATTATAGTCTTAGTTATTATGTTAGTTACAGTCTCTGTCAAAATCTCAGTCTAGTAATTAGAATAGTAACTCAATTCAGTTTTAGGGTTGCTTGACCACAGTGTACAACTATCAGTTATTCAGTTATCAGTATTTCAATACTTTAGATTACTAACTATTTCAGAATTGTGTTATACGCTTGGTTTTGCACTCTCAGATAATATAGTTTTCATGAATTCATGCTAAATCATCTCATGCTACTCAATCAGTCCCTTTCTTATATAAATAATACTCTACAGTTTTAGTCCAATTATTCAAACTAAGTACAATTCAGTCTTACATTCCCAGTATTCAACTATCAGTCATTCAGTTAATTAGATAAGTTAGTATATTTATGCATTTAAGCTTAGTGTGATTGTATATTCAGATCCTCGATTTATGTTAGTCTCCATCACGTAGTTTTAGACCCAGTATTCATACAGAATCTATGTTTTATTATATCCCAACTTCAGTTATGCTTATATCATTAAAGTAAAGTTTACAAAAACTAAGTGTAGAGATTTACCATCTTATCAGAAAATGTTGTCACTCATGCTTTGAGATATTTCAGTTTTTAGTTTATTCCAACCTATTGGTGAGTCTACTTACACTTAGCATGCATGTTTTATGATTACGTATGAAATCAGTTTTACTTATTACATTTACCCTGCATACTCAGTACATTCCAGAAGTACTGATCCATATATACGTCTATGTGGCTACATTATTTCATAATGTAGGTACTAATTATAGCGTGGACATCACGATCAGGTAGTTACAAATTCCAGCTAGAAGGTGATGAGTTCTCCTACTTTGGGAACTCCAGACAGTTTTAGTTCATATACAGTTTATTTATTTTCTATGTGTATTGATTAGTGGTAGTTGGAGGCATATCCTAACTATCTATAGTCAGATAGTAAAGGCTTCATAGATGCCAGTCAGATTCAGTCATGTAATTTTAATTTCATATTTCAGATTTATTAGATTATAAAGCTTTATGAGTATTATATCTATTCTATATTTTTAGTATGATTATGTTTCCGTACAGTAGAACGGCTATTTATTATGTTATAATTTAGTTGATTAATAGTATGCCAGTTCATGGGTTAGCTTAGGATCACTTGTGGTTCCAAGAACTGTGTGACGACTAGAGAGTAGTCTCGGGTCGTTACAAACTTGGTATCAGAGCGTAGAGTTCAAGTTTCCTAGGGTGTCTATGAAGTCATGTCTAGTAGAGTCTTACAAAATGGTATGGAGATGTCTGTACTTTTCTTTGAGAGGCTACAAGGCATTTAGGATGTTTCCTTTTTTTCAAGTCTCAGATGTGCAGTAGAAGTATTATCTAAGAAATGTATACAGATCCTCATCTTGCTTTATTCACGCTAACTCTGCCTTAGTTTTGAGGTGACAGAAACAATGAAGCTTAAGTCCTTACAGACAGTCTTTTCTTAGCTAGTCCCCATAGATAGTTATGGGTTTGCATGTTGGCTTAAAAAGTATCCCATCAGTACCCTTATGTCCTAAAGTTTGAAAATTTTCATTCATGTTCATGAAAATCATGTATTAAGCCAAAGTCAGATGTGCTTTCAAATTTCCTTATCAGAATCCCTTTTACAGTATGTAATTTAGAGTTAGAAGTATGAACCCAGAAGTTTAGCAGTAGTAGAGCTGGGATAACATTATCTAGATTGAGCAGATTATATATTCATCGGGCTAGTTGTATGAAAGGTAAATCAGTAGGCTTGAATAGTGTATCCAAGAATTTAAGTTTGTTGATTCGAGATTAAGTATGATGGTGTTGATGAGTTTATCATTCATATGTATTATTATACCCCAGACTTTAGAGTAAAGCGACTGCAGTTCAGTTTAGAGTTTAGTAAAGTAGTCACAAACTTAAGATGATGGCTTAAAGCTAAGAGGGAGATAATAGAACAAGTAACCAAGCCAGGCTCTCAAATTCTAGAAGTAGTTCTAGTGTGTGTAGAAAAGAAGGGAAGATGATTCCCAACCTATTCTTATCTCAATGTAAAGTTTTTCAGTCATCACGATATTTACTCATGTCTTACATATCATCTCCATCATCACAGCTTATATTCATGCATTTTGTAGAAAAACCATGAACGCTTCTAGTTTCTAGTATGAGGAGTTTCAGTTTACTCAGTAGTATAAATCATGTTCCATGAAATCAGAAATCCAAAACTCAGGTCATGCAACTCATGACTTATGTACTCATGTTTTATAGTATGTTTAGATGTAGATACTCATGCTACACTTATAATGATTAGCAAAATTTAGTTTATGCCATGTATGTCCTCAGTTCAGACCTCTCTGACGAATTCATGTCATTGATACTTTATTCCTCAGGCCTCAGTTAAGTGTCAAAGTTATTCTTTTATGTTTCAGTTCCTCATGCTCTAAATTTTAGTGAACTCTCCTTATGTCATGATTAGTTAAAAAATTTGTGTGTGTTTTCTTGGGCTAGTGCATGAAATTTGTAAGGATAGAGGTTTAGAGAAAATGAGAAAGATGCTTTTGTGGTGGTTTGCCTACAAGTTCATGTATGGTAATGAAGATAGGCTTGAATATCATGTTGGTGCTAAGTGAAATATATAGTTAAGTATAAGCTTTTAGTATAATTCAGTCTGTATAGCCAGCAATCCAGTCTAGCAGTCAGACAGATAAGTTCCTATGGTTTTCCATCTTTCCTATTCATGAGGTAATTGATGTTCATGAAAATTTCAAATTCAGATCAGTTTATGCATATACATCAGTTTTGGATTCCAGGTATTCAGTCATAATCCAGTCCATAAGTTTCCCGTGCATCATCTCGGTCTTTCCTTAGTATTTCATCCAAGCCAGTATCATTAGGGGGACGAAGTATCCCAAGGGGAAGATGTAATACTCTGAGTATTCATGTCCTACACCTTTCATTTTTCTTCACGAAATAGGACCCAGCTTGAAGTAATGGTTACCCATCAATTGACTATTTCATTTCTATCTCAGCCTTATAATTATTCCCATATCATTGCATGTATCCAAGAAATCAGTTCAGTTCGTGATATTAAGTTCACGTATAATGTTTCATAATTAGTTATGCAATCATGTTCCAAGTCAAACATGTTCAAAATATGATCTTAGTTACCGTCATACAGTACTCTCAGTTTAACCAGTCTCATTCGAGGACGAGTGTTCCTAAGAGGGAGATAATATAATACTCGGTATTTTTGGGATAGTCATTGAACCATCATTCCTATGCGTATAAGCTATGATCTAAATGATTTCCATGTGAACATAAGTTTCATGATCTTTATCCTCATTTTTTATTTTCCTTGAGGTGAAAAATTTCCATATGAATCATTTAGAACAAAGTGGAGCTTAGAGCCTTTGATTCATCCAAAATTTGGCATTCGATCCTTTAAGGGTCTAATTTAAACGTGTATAACTTTTTATATACATAGAATTTTGCAGTTTAAGACCCACCAAATTTTATATAATTGAATTAGCTTTTCAATGATACCCATTTCATCAAAATCTGATAGCCGAGCGAAAACTTATGGCATTTTTCATATGAGGCAGTAAGCTGACACGACACGTCATCATGCGCGTTACGAAAATGTTTCACATGCTAGTTCAGTTTTTAAAGGGTTTATGGGCACTTTTTTCACTTCCCCTCTCCCAAATCCCCCCATAGCACTTAATTTCAGCCCCCTAAAAGTAAAGTACACTCAATTATTCATCTATTCTCTCAAAGAAAAACCCTAGCCTCCTAAAGAACACCAAGAACTTCATCAATCTTTCTTCAAGAAAAGTAAGAACTCAAGTTTAGTAATTCAAGAATTCTTTCAAGATTGTGTTTCTCCTTCAAGATTAAACTTTTAAGGTATGTGGGAGTTCATCCATGGGTTCTCTTTCACCAACAGAGCCCCAAACACTCTTTTCTTTTAATTAAAGAATGAATTTTTCATTACTATGGTATTTTGTATATTCAAGAAAGATTGAATTTCATGTTTTCATGGTGGTTTTTAATTCAAATAAGCCCATGTATGATTCCATGCAAGATTTTAAATTCCTTATGCTATGAATTTTTCATGCTTTATTCAAGTAAATTCCATGATAGATCCTAAATTCGTGATGTTTAGCAATATTTTCATTTTTAAAATTCATGCTTTCCACATGTTTGATGAAATTCCCATATCATGTTAAGTCAATTTCAAGATGAATCCCCAAGCTATGAACGTTTCCATGTAACTCTATTGTTCCCTCATGATTAATACATTCATACATTCAAGCTATCAACTTTACATATTTTAATGAAACACTCATGTCCTATTTCAAGCGAATACATATGAATTCCCCAATTCATGATCTTAGTTATGTAATCATGCTATGCTCCCATGTTTAAGATATTCTCATGTCCAATTTCATGATCCCCATGTGTTTGGCGAATTGCCCCATATTAAAGTATTAATCTCCACGTGCTTGATAGAATGCCTATGTGCATTGAATAGGGTAATAATGACACGTTACCATGTATTCTCATTCATGTACAAGTCTATAACCTCCAATTATTTGATAAAATGCCTCAGTGAATGAATTATGAACAACTGACTATTTATCATGTCCTTAAAGCCTTAGTATGGTCTTGTTGTTATTGTTATCGAGTCTTGAGGGTTATGAATACCCAAAATTTAGTTGTTTTCTAGTTTTTCCAAAATCTACATAATGATTTCAGTTATACCATAGGAATTATGGTCAGTTATGGGTCCAATTAAGTAAGCTCAGTCCAGTTTCAGTTCCATTATTATTTCATATATTAATAATTACCTTAGAATCTGTATGCACTGTTATTTTTAGAATACCATGACTTGATCTTATCAGTTATCAGTTATCCATGCAAACACCAGTTAGTATTTTAGTGTCTTTTAGTTAGGAGTAGGATTTAGCACTAAGCGAATGCAGAGATGATAGTTTCCCCATTAGATAGGCAGAGCTATTAGTAGTAGTCCTTGTATTCCAGAACTATGTAGTCAGTGTAGGATATGAGGAGTCACCAGTCAGATGAGGCTTGATACCCATATTTCTTTAGGACAATACAGTACATCAGTATAGTAGATCTACACAGCCAGCGTTAGTACCCGTGGCACAGTACTAACACCCTTCCAACTGAGGCTACAGGTTGCACCCCAATTAGCTCAGATTGGGGTATGTCAGTTAGATGATACCTCCCATAGTTTCAATTTTAGCTTCAGTCTCAGTATAGAACTTAGTTCAGTTCTACAAAATTAGGACTGTCAGAAATAGTCACCAAGTTATCAGTAACTCAATTATCAGTAATCACAACTATCAGTTACTCAGTTATCAAAACTTAGTATTCATTTCCAGTATAAGCTCAATTAGAGTCTCGATTACAGTTATAGTTACAATCTCAGTTACTATCCCAGATATAATTCTAGTTACAGTCTTAATTATAGTCTTAGTTATCATCTTAATTATAGTTTCTATCATAGTCTCAGTCCAAATTAGATCAGTAATTCAGTTCAGTTTCAGTCTTGCTTAACCACAGTGTACAGTTATTAATTATTCAGTTATCAGTATTTTAGTACTTAATATTACTAACTATTTTAGAATCAAGTTATACGCTTGGTCTTGCATTCTCAAATAATACAGTTTTCACGAATTCATGCTCAGTTATCTCATGTTACTCAGTCAGACCCTTCCTTATATGCATAATACTCCATAGTTTTAGTCCAGTTATTCATACTAAGTATAGTTCAGTCTTATATGCCCAGTATTAAGCTACCAGTCATTCAGTTAATCAGATAAGTTAGTATGTTTATGCATTTGTGCTCAGTGTGATTGTATATTCATATCCTCAATTTATGTCAGTCTTTATCTCATAGTTTCAGACCCAGCATTCATATAGAATCCATGTTTTATCATATCCGAGCTTCAGTTATGCTTATATCATTAAAGTAAAGTTTACAGTAACTAAGTGTAGAGATTCACCTTCTTATCAGAAAAAGTTTGTTACTCATTCTTTGAGATATTTCAGTTTTCAGTTTATTCCAGCCTATTGGTGAGTCTACTTACACTTAGCATACATGTTTTACGATAACGTATGAAATTAGTTTTACTTAGTGCATTTACCCCTGCATACTTAATACATTTCAAAAGTACTGATCCACATATGCGTCTGTGTGGCTACATTATTTCATAATGTACGTACTAATTGTAGCCCACACATCACGATCAGACAATTACATATTCCATCCAGAAGGTGATGAGTTCTCTTACTTCGGGAACTCTAGATAGTTTTAGTTCTTGTACAATTTATTTATTTTCTATTTGTATTTATTAGTGATAGTTGGAGGCATGTCTCAACTATCTATAGTCAGTATAGTAGAGGCTTTATAGATGTCAGTCAGAGTCAGTCATGTAATTTCAGTTTTATCTTTCAGATTTATAAAATTATAAAGCTTTATTAGTATTGTATCTATTTTATATTTTCAGTATGATTATGTTTCTGTACAGCAGAACAGTTATTTATTATGTTATAATTTAGTTGATTAATAGTATGCCAGTTCATGGGTTAGCTTGGGACCACTTGTAGTTCCAAGCACCGTGTGATGACTAAGGGGTAGTCTCGGGTCATTACAGAGTCTTATCTTACTTATATTACTGATATTAGTATGGAGACCTCCATATGAAGACCACTATTTAACTCAATTTTTATAGTCCGTGAGTTTTCTAATATTTTTTCTAATAATTTATCCGGTCTTCCTCTTGAGCATAATATTTAGTTTATTATTGATCTTGAATCATACACCTAGCCTACTTCTATTTCACCTTACCATATGGCTCCTTCCGAGCTTAAGGATTTGAATTCTCAATTCCAGAATCTTTTGGGTAAGGGTATCATTAGACCGAGTGAATCGCTTTAGGGTGCTCTTATCTTATTTGTCAGGTAAAAGGAGGATTTCTTGAGTATGTGTATTAACTACAGACATCTTGATATGGTGATAGTAAAGAGTAGGTATCTTATGCCTTATATTGATCATTTATTTGACCTGCTTTAGGGAGCAACAACGTTTTCTAAGATTGACTTGAGGTCTAGTTACCATCAGTTGAGGATTCGGGTTGAGGACATCCTGAATATAGCATTTAGGACTTGTTATGGTCAATATGAGTTCCTGGTGATGAATTTTGGGTTGACCTATTCCCCAGTTGTATTTATGAATTTGATGAACCACGTGTTTAGAACAAATTTAGACTCTTTTGTGATTATGTTTATCAATGACATTCTTGTGTATTAAAGGAGTATAGAGGAGCATATACAACATTTAAGAATTATGCTCCAAACTTTGAGAGATCATAGGACTTTTACCAAATTCTCAAAGTGTGAGTTCTGTCTTGAGTTTATGACATTCCTAGGGCATGATATATCTAAGGATGAGATTATGGCAGACCCAGTGAAGATTGAGGCAATTTGTGATTGGGACAGGCCTACATCTCCATTCGAGGTTTGCAGCTTTATTGGTTTGACTGGTTATTATAGGCCGTTCATTGAGGGATTTTCCACTATAGCAACATCAATGACCTAAATGACTCAGAATAAGGTTTCTTTCCAGTAGTCCAAGAAGTATAAATTGACCTTTCTAAAGCTCAAGGGACTTCTCTCTTCATATCCTATATTTGCTCTTTTTGTATAGGGTAAGGGATTCACCTTATATTATGATGCTTTTGCTATTGGTTTGGATTGTGCATTGATGAAGAAGGGTTGAGTTATTTCTTATGCATCAGGCATTTGAAGGTGCACGAGCGTAACTACCCCACTTATGTTTTAGATTTGACGGTGATAGTTTTCACTCCTAAGATTGGAAGTAGTATTTATATGGCATACATTGTGAGATCTACATCAATCATCATAGTTTCTAGTATCTTATGAACCAATGAGATCTTAATTCTAGGTAGCGGAGATGGATGGAGTTGCTTAAGGATTATGACATCTCTATTTTATACCATCTGGGCAAGGCAAACATGGTAGAAGATACATTAAGCCAAAAGGCGATGAGTATAGGTAACTCAGTTTCTTAGAGGATGCTGGAGTGGGACATCCAGTCCTTATCTAACTTGATAGTCTGACTTGATATTTCAGACCCTAAGAGGATTTTTGCTAGTGTTGAGGTGAGGTCAACCTTAAATGAGCAAATTTGAATTCGTCAGTTTAAGGTCATAAGGCTTTGTATCATTTGTAATCAAGTGTTAAGTGGTGAGTCCAAGAGGGACACCATAGATTTTGAGGGTATTCTAAGGTATGATGGCCACATATGTATTCCAAAGGTAGGAGACTTGATTCAGTCGATATTTTGTGTAGATCACAATGCTAGATATTCTATTTACCCTGGTATAGCTAAGATGTATAGGAACTTGAGGTAGCATTATTGGAGGAGTGGTGTGAAGAGAGATGTGACAAACTTTATAGTAATTGCTATTTTGTCATTAGGTGAAGGACGAGCATCTAGGGCTTGGTGGCCTAATTCTTAGATTGCGCATTTCTAAGTGGAAATGGGAGCGGATCACCATGGACTTTGTTAGTGGTTTTCTTGCATCTCCCATAGTTCTAATGCTATTTTGTTTATTGTAGATTAGTTGACCAAATTGATACATTTTATTCCTATTCAAATGTCCTTTAGTGCTGAGAGGTTAGCCCATATCTATATGAGTGAAATAGTTTGCCTGTTTGGAGTTTCTATATCTATCATTTCAAATCGGGGCTCAGTGTTTGCTTCGAGCTTCTAGAGATCTTTTTAGGAGAATTTGGGTACCCAGGCTGATCTTAGCATAATTTTTCACCCTCAAATCGAGGGGTAGTCAAAATAGACTATTCAGGTTCTCGAGGATATACTCTAAGCCTATATTATGGATTTTGGAGGTCAGTATGAGCAACACTTAGCTTTGGCAGAGTTTGCATATAATAATAGATACCATTCGAGTGTTGAGATGGCTCCATTCAAGAGACTATATGGTAGGCATTTTCATCTTTGATTGGTTGGTTTAAGACCTTTGAGGTTAGACCTTGTGGTACTGATTTGCTTTAGGAGCCATTGGATAGAGTCAAGGTGATTCAGGATAGGCTGGGGGGAGCATAAAGTAGGCAAAAGTCCTATGCAGATCATAGAATTCATTCCTTGAGATTTGAAGTTAGAGACTGGGTATTCCTTTGAGTATTGCCCATGAAGGATGTGATGAGGTTCGGGAGAAAAGACAAGCTCAACCATAGATATATCAAACCTTTTTAAATCTTTCGTAAGTTTGAGAAATGGCATATGAGTTAGCTTTGACCCCAAATTTGGCACTATCCATCCAGTTTTTTGTGTTTCCATATTGCGGTGCTATATTCTCAATGAGTCTTATAAGATTCGATGGGACTCGGTTCAGTTGGATAAGAGGTTAACCTTCGTAGATTATTCGGTGTTTAGATTATCCAGGGATGTAAGACGATTGGGCTCTAAATAGATTTTAGCAGTTAAATTTTAGTGGAGACACCACCCAGTAGAGGAGGCTTCTTGGGATATCAATAGAGAGGTGTGGGCCCAGTTTCTCACTTATGCGAGCCTTCAGGTATATTCTAACCCTTTTACTTTCACGGATAAAAGTTCTTTTAGTAGTGGATATTATAATGACCCTCTAAGTCATTTTCTATATTTTCGTGCATTTTTTATATTTAGAGCTTTCCTATAGATTCCCCAAGTCATTTACGACTTGCTAGAACTGACAGTTCAGTTATCGGGCAGTTCGTTTGATTTTTAGAGCCAATTTTATATTTTGATGTCTTCATTGGTAAGAATTGGGTATTGAACATAGACTTCAGTTTAACGACCTTGTATTCCAATTCTAATAGTCCCAATATCTCTATGATGTTGGCTTTAGGCTAGGGGTACCTTTGGTTTGGATTTTAAATCTTTCAGAATCATTTCGGGCTATTGGACAGAAGTTGAGTAAAATGGCCCTTGGGTGTGGGTCTCATTTGTCATCGAAACGAACGTGACAACACCATTGAGTCTAAAATGTTAAATTTGATATGGTTGCATAGTCCATTTGTGTTCATAAAATTTTGGACGAATCGTGAAGGATCGGTGGAAACTTGAAAATTTTCCTAAGTCTCAGCTGGTGCACTCAGCAGGTGCATCTGCTAAAGCAGCCCTTTGGGTACTTTTTCGGAGGTCACTTTTGCGGCCCTGGCTTTCCCAAAAATCCACTTTAATGACAATCTAACTGCTAAAGCATATGTTGCTTTAGTGCCAGCTTTTCCGCTTTAGCGGTCTGTCATGCCAAGCAACTACTAATTTAGTGGTACTTGGCCACTTTAGCGGTGAGTGCTTAAGTGGTCAAATGGTTGCTTAAGCAGCATCCAGGAGACATTAAATCCCCCACTTACCCAATTTTTCTCAGATTTTCTCACAATTCTCAAGAGTTAAAATCCTAGAGAGTGTAGGAAATTGGGAGAAGCATTATTAGGAGATCTTGGTAATTTTTTATTAAATTATTGGTTAATTCTTCAATTTAGTTCCAAAATCTCTAGATTCTTGTTGAGTAGATTGAAGCACCATTTGAGCTTGGAATTTATCCATTCTTGAGGGTAAATATTCCTTGAGCATAGGGAGGATGTGTTATGATTTTGAAAGTGCGATTCCACAAGCGAGCCCAATATGTGATTTTGATTTGGTTTTGGATCTGTATCATAAAAATGTAACATGGGTACCGTTGTTATCATATATACGTGTTGATTACCTTTTTTGATAGCATGGCATCGTTTGAAACCTTCTTTGAAGGGAAAATTATTAACATATTTCACGGAGCTTTCTTCGACGTCCAGATAGGCTAGGTTTACCTTTCTCTCAGATTGAACTTAATTATACTATGAATGTGATATTATGCTAGTTTTGAGATGGAAATTGTATATTGAAGGTATGTTTAGTAGGATTTGGACCTTTTAGCCAATTAAGAAGCCGTAATAGGCATAGTTAACTTAATTACTTATCCTTTAGGTAAAATCGCTATCTTAGGATTAAATTGTGGCTTGTTAATGACCCAGTAGTGAAATTAGATATCTTAGCCTAGTTCGGGTAGAATTTCTCTTAGTATGGATTTCAGAAATTAAAAATGGGCCCCTTTGGCCTACCTTAGGCCAAGACTGCTATTAACTACTTGTAGATTCAAGAGGTATACTACATTATCTTAATGTATATTCTTGATCCCGAGGAGGTTTAGATTTATGATGCTCATTTCTAGATTGATACTTGGGAGATGATATTAGTTTTGGTTCGAGTCTGGTGGTTTATGACCTTAATATTAGTTTGATTCTAACTCTATTGATGATATGAGTTTTGGATCAAGTCCAGAAAACTATGATATTAGTTTCGGTTCAAGTCTGGCATTGAGAGATTATTTATCATGATTATGAAATCGGTTCGAGCCAGGTATTTACGGTATGGAAGGACACATGGTTATAATTTTGAGATATGACTAATTAGTATAATTTTAATTTCTTTCTCTTGATTGCATTCTCTGCACTTATGGGGGCCCGCGTTGGGTTATTTACTTTATTGCACTTCCTGACTTATGGGGAGGCAGTATATAGATAAGTTATGTTGTTCTTTATTATTATTATTTTGGTTGTTTATTTATAGTGTTGGAGCATTATTTTAGGTTTTTCCCCTTACCTAAACTTAGCTTATATATCTTGCATTTTATTATATTTATATTATGATTTAGCTCAGTTGGGCGATGATGCTACCGAGTACCCGTGGCTTTGGTACTCATACTACACTTCTGTATTTTTTCTTTGCAGATTGAGTACTAGTTTTCGTCATTGACACTGTGATTGTGCAAGCCAGAGTTCGAAGACAGGGTGAGATCTCGGAGACGGAATTGACCTATTCTCCATCTTTTATTTTTTGCTTAGCCTTTTCATTTTTGAGATGATGTATATTTGACTATGATAGTGCTCGTATTCTTTTTGAATTAGTGGCTCTTGTACTGATATTACTAAATTGTGCAATATTGTTATTTCTCTTATTTCTCTTTCATTTTACTACTATTCCATGATTTATTGCATGTAGAACTTTTATTTGCATATTTTCAATATTTATGCCATTTTTCGCCAAATCGCCCGCTACTTATAGTTTTGGGCTACGATTTCGGCTTACCTATTGGTAAGGTAAAGTAGGCGTTATCATGACTGGTAATCTTGAGTCATGACACCTTATTTGGGCTAAGTGTAATAGTTCGGTTAAGTTGGTTCTCTTATCAGAGGGTTAGTGTGGGTGTGGCTCACAACGGATTTGGATCGTGACAATTACTCAATTTGTTCACACTTTTCTTTTCGGCCAAGAATGTTGGTTATTGTAAATATCATGTTCTCTATTTTTGCTGTGGTAGAGGTGATTTTGGAATTCAAATAGCTGTAGTTTGATATCATAAGCCTAGGTATGTATATGATCCGGGGAAGGGAAAGGGTCGGACCACAAAGGTCGATTTGTATGCAGCCTTATCTTACATTTCACACATATACACATACATAAAAGAAGAAAGTTTAAAATCCTATCTATAGCCTTTGTTTCTGATATTGGGTTACATAATACGTGATTTTATTAAGTATATTCTTGTCGATTTAAAGATTTCCCTTTGCCTATTAATTAGAGTTTGGGAATTTACTCCAAATAATTTAGTGTTAGTTGATATATATGTTATATACATAGACAACAACGGTTACTTTATATTTTTTTATCCGATTCATGATTGAGATAGTTAATTTTTTAAGGACTTACAAAAATAGCCCGGGTTTCAGTAAATGGGAAGGTTTCTAAGCTAACTTTAAAATTACAATTTATAGTTTTTCTTTCTCTTTTTTCTTTTTTTCTTTTCTTTTTTCTTTTTCGTTTCATTTTTTCCTCTCTTCTATCTCTTGCCTTTACTTCTCTTTCTTTCTTTCTTTCTTTTTTCTTTTTTGTTTTTTTTCCTTTTTAATTTCTTTTTATGTTTTTTCTTTCTCATTTTTTTATTATATTTTATATTCGATATTTTTTATATTTTTGAAAAATATGATTACGTCGACTACAAGTCATGGATAATGACGTATATATCATAATTGCTCATTGTATTTTTATTAACCATCATTTTACTTTGTTTCTTTCCTTTTCTTTTTTTTTCACTTTTTTTACATTTTGATTTTTTTTTCTATTTTTATTTTCTTTTTTCTTTTTTCTTTTTTTGATTTTTTATTTTTATTTTTTTCTCTCTTCTATCTCTAACTTTTATTTCTCTCTTTTTATCCATTTTTATTTTTTTCTTTTTCTTTTTTTCCTTTTATCCTTTTTGGTTTTTTTCTTTTTCATTTTTTTTCTCTATTTTTCTTTTTCGTATATTTTCGTTTTTCTCTTCTTCTTTTTCTATTTTATTTTTTGATTTTTTATTTTTTGCTTTTTTTTTTTAATCTTTTCTATCTGTAGCTTGAATTTCTCTCTCTCTCTCTCTTTCTTTTTTTTTGGTTTTTCTTTGTAATTTTTATCCTTTTTAATTCTATTTTGTATTTGTTGTATTTTTAGAAAATATGTCTATGTCGAGCACAAATCATGAGTGATAATGAAAATACCACAATTATTTATTGTATTTGTATTCACACCATCATTTATATTTTTGTATTTATTAATATAATTATATTTGTATTTTATAGTTTATGCTTGTATTTGCATTTGTATTTTGTAGTTCGCATTTGTATTTGTATTTTATAATTCTCATTCTCATTTGTATTTTATAATTCATACCATTATTTATATTTTTGTAATCGTTGGTACAATTATATTTGTATTTTATAGTACACGCCCGTATTTATATTTGTATTTTATAGTTTGTATTTGTATTTATATTTTATAGTTCACATTTGTATTTTATAGTTCTCATCATCATTTATATTTAATCAATTTGTACTTGTATTTTAAAGATTTATTTTATTTTGTATTTTATAGTTGACGGCATATTGTATTTGCATTTCGTGGTTTCATTTTGTTTGTATTTGTATTTGTATTTATATTCTATTTTTGGCTATGCACTTGTATTTTTAAAAGAACTATTTTATATTTGTATGTGTAAATTGACCACATATTGTATTTGTATTTTTAATTTCACTTTTTTGTATTTGAATTTGTAGTAGACAATATCATTTGTATTTTTAAATAATTGAAAAAAAATATTATTTTCTTTTTGCAAATACTAGTATTTATATTCATTGCTACAAATTGTATTTTATTAGTACAAATTGAAATATACAAATATAAATGATAAATTATAAAAATACAAATATTAAATTATACAATTACAAAAGTTAGGGTTGTTCGAAACTGAACCATATCCGATAAGCCAACCACAAAATTGACTTACTGGCTTATTGGTACTGACTTATCGGATAAACGATTGGTGAATGGATTAAAATTTATAATTAGAGGCTTATTGGTGTGGGGATGGATTACTCAATTTCCTTATCAGATAAACCGTTAAGCCGTTAAGAATTATCATATATATTTATACTTTTCCACTGATATATAAAATACATATTATATTATTATAAAATATAAACTCTAAACCTAATGTATTTAAATTCTACCCTAATATCCTAAAGCTCGTTATTAACCCTAAAAAAGACTAAAGAGTAAATTTATTAGGAGTAATATAATCTGCCTATTTCAACTTTTACAACCTTTTCAAAATAAAGCCTTTGCTTGCCTTTGCTTGACTGCTTTGGTTCTTCCGTTGGTATCTCCATCTTCATCTCTTCATCTCTTCATCTCTTCTTTGTTAATTCAATCTTTTTTTCTCTTCTTGATTTCCTTTTTTATGTTTATCTAATCATTATCTTGTTGATTTTCTTTTTTTATGTTTATCTAATTATCTCATTTTATTTTTTAGATAAATATTGAGATTCTTAATTTCTTGATTAGATGAAATATTTTTTTTATGTTATGTTTTTTTTCTAAATAGAAAGAGTTGGTTTTGAGACTTGAGAGCAAGTGCTAGTTTTTAGTACTAATATTTTTGCAGTCACTGTCAAAAGATGTGTTCTATTTTGTAAGGTGTTTTCATCCAAACGAGAATTGTGGAGGTCCGATACACCGTCCAATAACCGTCTAATAATTGATTGTCCATTATCAAATCAGACTATATCTTATTAGTTGGCCAGTGGATTTGTATATTTTAAAACCGATAATGGATAAGCCAATTCATTAAGTGAAATAGTCCATCCGATCCATCTAATAAGCAGTCCTAACAAAGGTAACATTTGTATCAAATGATACATGTTTATACAACTTGAACCATAGACATATAAATGATACTTGTTTATATATAAATACAAATGATAAACCTGACATACAAATACTAATGATACATTTGCATTGAATGACACATTGCATATTATATATTTTAGACTCAAGAAAATATAATTAATTCATAAATTTATTTGTATACAAATAAAATTAATAAATTATATTCACGGCTAAACAATCAAATATAAATAATAAATTTATTTGAAATATATAGTATGATACGAATAAATATAAAATATAAAAAAACAACAACAATAATAAAAATGGGAGAAAATAAAAAAATATTAAAAATGAGAAAGGAGAGAAAAAATGACAAAAAAGAAAAAAATGAAACAAGAACCAAAACAGAAAAAAAAGCTGCAAAAAATAAATAAATAATAGATGAAAAAAAAGAAAACAAAAAAAAAAGAGAAAGAAGAAAAGGAAATATAAAAAATGAGAAAAATGAAATAAAAAAAGAAAAAATAGAACAGGGAAAAAAGACAAGGTAAATGGACAAAAAAAATGAAAAGAGAAAATAACCTAAATTCCCCCCAAAACTTTACCCAAAATTCCACCTACACACTATGTCACGACCTGAACCAGGGCCTGACCATGACATGTATCTCAAGTACCACGTAGACCGTAGATCACTCCCTTGCCTAACCCAACCAACATAACAACCACTATTTTCGGATCAATGCCGAACATATAAAAAGATAACATATAACACAACTAATATTAATTCATTAAGTGTCTATACCACCCACCTGTAACCGGACAACTGCCCGTCACCGAAACAATCAATCAAATCATTCAAGTCCATAGTAATCCAACAAAGCCTCTATAAAATCAAAATCAATAAATATTGGGACATGCCGCCGATAGTAGCCAAACAAAGTATAAATAAGGTATGAGACATAGGAAATAAGGACTATGAAATGAAGCCTTCCAAAGTATGAAATCTCACCACTTCAATGTCAACTCACGAACTAACTCAAACACCAGATTACTGTGCAGAAAAAGTAGAAGAAGTTCTGGTACCTGCATCACATAGGGATATGGTGTTTGGAGATGGTTAGCAGTTGGATCACTGGTATATAACACAGGGATAGAGAAATAAAATAATGGCATAATAACAGCTCAAAAACAATACAACATTCAATGCATAATATCACATGAAATACATATATGTATACAATACCACATGTTTAGGTAGGGAACAAGGCTTAGCATGAACTTTAAAAAACTTAACTTGGGTTGTGTAGCATAACCGTCATATAACAAGGCACCCATGGGCTATACGGGTCCAGCTCTCCCTTAGCTGGAAGGGCCTCAGTGCATGTAGTCGCACGAATCAGAGAACATCCATATCCTTATATGCCTTTATGAGGGACTCAAACCTTCCGGCACAGTCAAGGTGACTTAAGAACCAATATATACAATATGGGGATTCAAACCTCTCATTCATATATTTAATTCGAGAGACTCGAACCTCCTAGTCATATAGACACCCGCACCAGCTAGTGCGATTTCCAGTGTTAGTCCTTCGGACTCCACTTTTAAGGCCTAACTATAAATCTCACTTTAAAGCCTCATTAAAATATTAATTACATTTACACAACCATTAATTCAGTTACTTACCAAAGGCATCCCGTTGGTATCATCATACTAACACCACTTGCAAGTGTATAACATGCCATAACCATTATTAATAATCTTGGGACTTGAATCCATTTAATATTTTAAATTAATTTATGGAAAATAAGGCTTTCATAAATCCATTTACCAATCATTAACATTGTTAGGCCAACGCCCTAGTTCAAAACATAATTCAACATGTGCCAAGATCATTCTTATTGAGAATTTAACAAATAGGTTGAGGGCATACCATTATCAAAACCAAAACCCATCATATTTAGGGTTAAACATGACTCTTTACTTAAACCACAATTTCCATGCACCCACATGTGTAAAACAATTATTAAAGCATGCATAATCATCAATTAAATCATTAGAAAGCCACACCTAATAATAGTCATTCAAACCTTCAATCTTGGTTTTCAAAACCACTATTAATGACGCATGAACAATGTTTTAAACATATGATTTTAGTGAACTAACAATGAAGGGAGAGTCACATGCTTGAGTTACAAAGATTTACGGAGAGAATTTGATTCTTAAGCCCTTAGATAACCACTTTGAAGAAACCATAGACCAATCTTTCTTGAGAGGTTTTAGAGAGAGTTTGAACTTATAAAGGGTATAATAAATGACCAAAAGGTGTTATAAGATATGGTGTTTTAAGGTCTTGGGTGGGAAATATCCAAAGTACCCCCATCTTAAAGCTATAAAATTGTAATACCTCACAAAATTCTCTCCTAGTTTGAGTCTCAAAGTATGTTCTGTAAAGCAAAAATCCGGTCCTAAAAGTTTGAGAGGTGTCTTCCTAAGTGTGAAATACTTTGAACCATGTAGAATTTCCCTAATATCGACTTTTTTTCATGTAGAGCATTGATTAAGTTTTCTATCATTATCGAATTCGCCTAAATTCGACACTCGGGTGAAGAGTTAGAGCTATTTTAGTGATACAGTGTGCTACCTGGAACTTTAGCGTATCATGGAGCCGGCCAAAATGGCAATCATAAAAATCCAGTAAGCCTTCACGATTATGGCGCATCGCGCCAAGGCTTAATTTTGGAATTGTCAATTTTCAGTGCACTAACGTGATTTCACCGCATCGCGGTGCCTTTCCAGTTTGCAACCAAGGTGGCAACGCAATTTCCACCACGTCACGCCGTCATGTAGTTTTCCAATTGTCCAATTTCCAGCGAGCTGGCGCGATTATGGCGCGTCGCGCCAACATGTAAAAATCAGGATTTTCTAGTTTAATTCCAAGGGCTTTTTGGTCTTTTTTCACTCTTTTTCAGCCCCTATATATACCCGATAAAAGGCTCTCAGCCTCATTTCCCATCTTTAATATCAAAACTAGGGTTTTACAAAATCAAAACCCTTATTTCTTCTTCAAGCAAAATCAATAGAGATCAAGAGGAATCAAGAATCTCTCCAAGAACTTTCAAGAAAAAAGTTTCCCCAAGGTATGTAGATATTGATTCTTGAGTCCCTTTCATCTAAGAAGCTCAAGTACCCTTTTCTAAATCTCAAAGATTTTATGTTTATGATTTTTTTTATGATTTATGTGAAATGAAATTGATGTTCCAGTTATTATTGAGTTGTGATTCATGTTTACTTACAAGGTTTTCAAGCTTTGACCCTAGTATATGGAATTCATGTGATAGTTATGATAAACCTTCTTCAAGTTGCTTTCTATGTGATGTGTTCATGTCAATTAAGTGTAGAAATAGTTGAATAAGCAAAGAATTCTCCCCATATATTTGATAAAATACTTATGTGAAGAATTAGGGTCATTATAGCATGTTGATTAGGAAACCCCAATTGTGTGCAAGTTTATGCATGCCAAGTGTTGGTTGATATGCCTTAATAAATAAATTGTGCCATGATAGCATGGAATCCCCAATTAGGTGTACACCCAAGCATGCCTAGTGTTTATTGAAAGGCCTTAGTGAACAAGTTGAGACACAATAGTAGGAAATTCCCCAATTACCTGCTCTTTGATAATGCTAAGCCCTTAATATATGCCAAGTGTTTGACGAGTAAATTGTGACATGATAGTATGAAGTTTCCCCAATCACATACTATCCAATACATGCTAAGACCGATATGCGTGCAAAGTACTTGATGCAAGACCTTGTTGAATAGAGTATGATCTAATATCATGTTTCCCCTACACTATTATATGTCTATGATTCCTAACTGCTTGAAGTAATGCCTTAGTGATTGTGATGGTGAATATATAGTTGTGATTCCTAAATGCTTGAAGTGACGCCTTAGTGATTGTGATAGTGAATATATGGTTGTGATTCCTAAATGCTTGAAGTGATGCGTTAGTGATTGTGATGTGAATATACGGTTATGACTCCTAAATGCTTGAAAAGATGCTTTGGTGATTGTGATGATGAATGAATAATCGTGGTTATGACTAGTCTAGAATGGTTATGTCTTACTTTTGTGTTATAGAGTCCTAGGGGTATTTATACCCAACAGTTTAGCTGCTATCTAGAGCCTGTCTCAATTTTCATGATAATCCCAGTGGGACTATGATTATCAAAGCTCTATGAATTATAGAACTCTATATCCTCAAACAGACACAGAACTTAAGAAATATCAATAATCTTTGTAATCCCCGTATCGCTAGTAATCAACCTCAACACTGTACTCAACTCAGATCTAGTTGTATTCAAGTGTTTAGTTCTGACCTCGGTAGTGACCAAATAATCTATTCAAACTCTGTATCATCAATTAGATATCGTCATTCAGTAGTATTCCGTCAGATATTGAACCATGTCAATTCAGCTTAACTCAGTCAGATCAATTGAGAAATATGATCAGTATCAGATTTAGTTCAGTTTGTGTTCAGTTGGAAATTCAGTTCAGATTCTTTTAGTTCAGAGTAGGAGCTAGCACCGACTGAGGAAAGGGATGGCGACTCCCTGTTAGAGAGAGGTCGAGTTGCTAGGAACAATCCCTGAACTCTAGAACTACATAGCCAGCGTAGGAAGCAGAAGTTCCCATCAGTAAAGGTTGTCACCATTTGAGAGGTTTGACTATTATATTACTTTAGGTTGACTTCCTGCAAGGATCATCCGTTAGAGAGGCTTGACAAGAGAGGTCTTTACCCGTGGCATGGTATTGACACCCTTACAGCTAGGGTTACAAGTTGGACCTTACCTATGAGAGGTCGGGGCATGTCAGTTAAGTAATTACTTCCCACAGTTGCAGTTTCAGTATCAATCTTTAAAAATCAGGACTGTGAGGTACAGTCGTCTATCATAGTGAGGAACTTAGATAGTTCTATTGATCATGACCATCAGTCAGATAGGCTTGGTCTCAGATTTAGTTGAGTATTCTTGTTATCAGATCTCTCAATAGATAGGCTTGGGCTTGGTCTCAGATTCAGTTGAGTATTCTTGTTATCAGATCCAGAGATCTCAGTCTCAGATTCAGTTGAGTATTCTTGTTATTAGATCTAGAGATCTCCCAATAGATAGGATTAATCTCAGTCTTATATTCAGTTGAGTATTCTTGTTATCAGATCCAGAGATCTCCCGATAGATAGGCTTGATCTCAGTTTCAGATCTTATTGAGTATTCTTGTTATCAGATCTAGAGATCTCTCGATAGATAGGCTTGATCTCAGTCTCAGATTCTGTTGAGTATTCTTGTTGTCAGATTCGAATATGATCATTTTCTTATCATTGATAATAGATTTTGGAGTCATCCATTGGAGAGAGGTTGATCTCCAAATCCATTAGTTGAGAGCAGTGAGCTCAGAATTCAGTCATTTATGTGAGTATATTCAGTTAATCAGTTATCAGTATCAGATGATTCAGTGATTCAATATCTCAGAATTAGTAGTGAGTTCAGATAACAGTAAAGCGGTATCCAAGTTTCAGTATCTAGGGTTGTGATGATTTTGATTATGGTTTGTGCATTCCTGTATGTGTTCTCATTCAGTACTCTCATGATTATTCAGTTATGTAACTGTTAATGCATGAGTCCTTGCATTTAGCCTTACCTTATCTGCATACTTGGTACTTTCCCGTACTGACGCATTTGTGCTATGGTGTTTTATTTGACACCAAAGGTCCAGAGGCACATGATCCACAGTTCTCTCAGCAGTTCAGTCCTAGTCATCAGCAGTAGACGTAGAAGTGAGTCCTCTTCATTTGAGGATGATCCTTGTATTATTATTGCATCAGACTTTTTTATTTTTAGTTGATGGAGTCAGTTGGGGACATGTCCCATCAACTCCACAGTTCAGATAGTTAGAGGCTTTTCGGACGGATGTATTAGTATTTAGTTTTCAATTTTGAGTATTTATGGATGTGTTGAACCTTATGTCTTATTTCTGCTTGTTTTTTCACATTTATTTTCAGATATTATGTAGTGTTTATGGTACAAATATCAGGAAAGGGTTAGCTTGTGGTCCTTCGGGGTCATGAGCACAGTGTAATGACTAGGGGGTAGTCTCGGGTCGTTACAAAAATATCACTTTTAGTGACAAGTCAAGTAATTGACTCGTCACCACAACTTACAACTCGTACCATTGAGTCGTCACCAAGATAGAAAATTGGACACCACACACTATCCAACTTACGACTTCCTAGTCCCACTCATCACTAGACCATACAACTCGTATGGTCTAAGTCGTGACCATCACAGAATAATAAGGACTTAGACACTTGACAATATACGACTAGACCCTAACCACTCGTCATATGATCATACGACTTGTGAGGAGTCTCTCGTAACCAGGAAAAAACTTGGCGAATAACATACTGTTTAACTTACGACTAGGGTGACCTAACCCATAACCACACTATATGACTCGTGGTATGAGGCATAAGAAGGGCAAAGAGAAATCTCAGGAAATTAGCAAAGGCCAGAGTCTGAGGCATTTCAATCTCCCCCACTTAGGATCTTTTGTCCTTAAATGATAGGACAGGACATTGATTACCACAATTAAACCCTAAACATCTCTACTTTTACCTTTAACTAAGTTAGAAAACAAAGATGCTAAGGAAATCAATCTTTCCTTTAACAAAGTCAGAAAATAAGGAAGTTAAGAACACACATACCTCAAGAACAAATTTCCAGAATATGGAACATGAATGGATACTTGGACTTCATGTCCTTGTCGGCTTCCCAAGTAGCTTCCTCAAACTTTTGGTTCCACCATAGAACCTTTACCAAAGCCATGTCTTTAATCCACAACCGACAAACTTTCTAATGCCAGATCCTTATCGGAACCTCCTCATAGGACAAATAATCCAAAATACCAATGTTTTCCAAGGGAACAACCAATGAAGAATCACCCACGCATTTTCGCAACATAAACACATGAAATACCGGAGGAATGGAACTCAAGCTTGAAGGTAATTCTAATTCATATGCAATATTACTAACCCTTCTCAAAACTAAGTACGGGCCAACATACCGGGGAATGAGCTTTTATTCTTCCCAAACAGCGTTATCCCCTTTATGGGAGACACTTTTAAGAACACCCAATCTCCAACCTCAAATTCTAAGTCCCTTCGCCTTATGTATGCATAGGACTTTTGGCGACTTTGGGCAGTCTTAAGACTATCCTGAATCACCTTCACCTTCTCCATACCTTGGTGAACCAAATTCAGGCCAAACATCTCCGTTTTACCAACCTCAAACCCCCCAATAGGAGATTGATACCTCTTACTATACAATACCTTAAATGAGGTCATAACAATGCTAGAATGGTAACTATTCTTATAAGCAAATTCAATAAGAGGCAATTGGTCAATCCAACTACCACAAAAGTTAATTATGTAAGCTCGCAGCATATCTTCCAAAGTCTGAATAGTTCTTTCTGGTTGCCCATCCGACTACGGGTGAAAGGCGTTACTAAGGCTTATTTTAGTCCTTAAACCACAATGAAATGAGTGCCAAAATTGTGATGAGAACAAAGTACTACGATCCAAAATAATCGAAACAGGCGCACCATACAACTTTACAACCTTCTTAAGGAACAACTTCGCATCATCCTCGGCAGAATAATTAGTCCTTACCGGTAAGAAATGAGCAGACTTAGTCATCTTGTCCACGATGACCCAAATAGAGTCACACTGATTCCACGACCGTGGAAGACCGATAATAAAATCCGTATTAATTACCTCCCACTTCCACACCGATAGTTCAATTTCTTGGAGTAGCCCACCGGGTCTCATGTGCTCTACCTTCACTTGCTGACACACTATACACTTAGCCAAAAAGTTGGCTATATCTTACTTCATATTATCCCACCAATACATATCCTTGATATCATGATATATCTTTGTTGAACTGGGATGAACCGTATACCGCGATTCATGGGCCTCATCAAAATCCTGCCTCACAACTCATCAACATTGGGAACACACAACCTCTCTTGGTACCTCAAGATACCATCACCGCCGACCTCAAAGGCCATCACCTTCTTCTTACCCACATCATCCTTGATCTTCATCAAGAGAGGGTCTAATACTTGTTTCTCCTTTATTTTTGAACTAAAAGACGATTGCACCACCTGTAGCATGGACACACCACCATCCTTAGAGTCCAAGAGATGAACTCCAAGGTTAGCCAAGCAGTGAATATCCTTTACCAAAGCCCGCTAATCCTTATCCATATGAGCTATACTCCCCATGGATAATATTCTAAGAGCATCAACAACCATATTAGCCTTACCTAGATGGTAAGGAAGACTCATATCATAGTCCTTCAGCAACTCAAGTCACCTCCTTTGCCTGAGATTAAGCTCTTTCTAAGTGAACACATACTGCAAACTCTTATGATCAAAAAAGATATCAACATGGACCCCATATAGATAGTATGCCAAATTATCAATGTGATCACCACAACTAACAACTTTAAGTCATGCATCGGATAGTTCTTCTCATGAACCTTTAATTTCCTAGAGACATAAGCAACCACCTTGCCATGATTCATTAACACACAACCCATACAAACCCGAGGCGCATTACAATAGATGACAAAACTCTCAGTACCTTCAGGTAGAGTCAAGACCGAAGCTAAAGTCAACTTATTTTTTAGCTTCTCAAAACTACCCTCATAAGCATCAGACCATAAGAACTTTACCTTCTTCTGAGTCAACATGGTCAATGTAGCAACAGTAGAAAAAAATCTTTCCATAAACCTCCTATAATAACCAGTTAAACCTAAGAAGCTCTGAATATCAATTGGAGTCATGGGTCTAGGCCACTTCTTAACCACCATAATTTTTTGAGGATCCACCATGATCCCTTCAATAAACATAACATGACCCAGATAAGTCATAGCATTCAACCAGAACTACATTTGGAGAATTTAGCATACAACTGCAGATCCTTCAAGGTTTGCAATACAATACGAAGGTAATCAGGATGATCCTTCCCACTCTTAGAGTATACCAAAATATCATTGATGAAGACAATTACAAAAAAAAATTAGAAACTGATGGAAGACCCTATTCATCAAGTCCATGAATGTCGCATGGGCATTGGTCAAGCGAAACGATATCCATAAGAACTCAAAATGCCCATACCAGGCACAAAAAGCTATCTTTAGGATATCCACCTCCCTAATCTTTAACTGATGATATCCGAATTGAAGATTAATCTTAGAGAAGAATTTTGCACCCTGAAGTTGATCAGAGAGATCATTAATTCTCGAAAGTGGGTACTTATTCTTTACCGTTACCTTGTTCAATTGCCAATAATCAATACACATTCAAACGGAACCACCTTCTTACACCCGAACAAGACAGGTGCACCCTACAGAGACACACTAGGATGGATGAAATTTTTTCTAAGAGATTCTTCAACTCAGCCAGAGCCATTTTATACGGGGGAATAGAGATAGGAGGAGTGTCCAGAACAAGGTTAATACCAAAATCAATCTCCCTATCAGGAGGGACACTAGGTAGATCATCAGGGAAGACTTTAGGAAACTCATTTATCACAGTAATAGAATGTAAGGAAGGACCCTTCAAGTTAGAATATTTAACCCAGACTAGATAATAGAGACAACCTTTGGAAATTAACTTTTGGGCTCTAAGATATGATATGAACCTCCCCTTAGGCACTAGAGAACTTTCTCCCATTCAACAATTAACTCATTAGGGAAATTAAACATAAATTTATAGGTCCAGTTGTCTAAAAAAGCATAGCACACGTGCAATAAGTCCATTCCCAAAATAACATCAGATTCAACCATGTCTAACTCTACCAAGTCTATCAGAGTTTCTTTATTACCAAAAGATACCACACAACCCCTGTAGACTATTCTAATAATCACAAAGTCTTTCATCGGGGATATAAATAGGAAAAAGGGTCCGACAGACACTAACCAAAATGTATAGCCACAAATGGGGTCACATAAGAGAGAGTGGACTCCAAATAAATTAAACAATACATATTATGGGAAAAGAGTTTCAACATACTAGTAACGACGTCGGGAAATGACTCAGAGTCCTAATGAAAAATAAAAGCATATAAGCGATTCTAGGCAGTGTCAGTACCAGAAACAGAAGCAATACCCTTTGGAGCAGGAGCTGATAAAGAGAAAATAGAAACCTTATTCACCCTAGAAGCAACCCTAAAAGGACAATCACGCTATATATGGCTAATCTAACCATAATTAAAACATCGGTTTCTCCCTTTACAAGGAGGCCATGGTACGACTGACTATAAAATTTACAAGGAGGATATAATGAAGTGGACTAAGCTTTACCAGTTTAAGATTGTTCACCTTGTACCCTGAACCCTCCATCATGCTAAGAAAAACAATCACCTGATGACTTCAAGTAAGGAGTACTAGCCGTAGAGAAGGAGATAGAACTCTCCTACTTTTTCTTAGTCCACTTTCCCTTATCTCTACTACTCTGTTGGTGGCATCCACCCTAATTAGAAAAATCTAATTTCTTACTCTTCCTCTCACCAATCTTAGCCTGCTTCTTAGATTCTTCCTCAGCCTGTTGCATATATACCACAAGCTGAGAAATATTGATATTCTTGTTTAACAAGTTAGCCTTACTCTCCAGAATTAACTCGTGGAACAACCCAGAAGCAAATTTATGCATTCTAGCTCTTATGCTAAACACCAACTCAGGAGCATACCTGGACAACTAATGGAATTTCAAGGCATACTCCTTCACTGTCATTATTTCTTGCTTTAAGTTAACAAATTCCTCTGCTTTTGCCTCTTTCAACTCCTGAGGAATGAACCAATCTAGAAATACATTAGAGAAATAATCCCATAAGGCAGAACCAATATCTTTGGATCTCAACTATTCCCACACTTTGTACCACAGGTATGCCATATCCTTCAATTAATAGGCAGCAAACTCTACACCTTCCACCTCTAAAGAATGCATAACTCAAAAAATCCAATCCATCTCATTAATAAAACTTTGAGGATCCTACTCAACCTTTATACTAGTAAACACAGAAGGGTTCAACCTCATAAACTGGCCAACCCTTGTGGCATCAGAAGATGAAGTAACAAAAGTTATAGGCTCAAACTGAGAAAGTACCAACTAAGCCAATATATGAATAGACTGATGAAACTTAGAATTTGTCATATCAGCCTAAGGAGTTTGAGGAGGGCTACAGAGAACCGGTGGAACTCTAGGAAGGCAATTGGGAATTGGACCCCTATATCGGGTCTGAACCCCATAAGCAGGGTATGTCCCATCAACAGTATCCCCAAGTGGAACAGAGGATTTTCCATGAGCTTCAGATCATCTGGGAAAATGAGCAAACAAGAAATTAGAGAAATCCAATACCTTAGACTCTATAGCTCAAAGTAAGACAATAAGAAAGGAAAATATTCCTAAATGTCTCATAGCCTATCTCTTATAAGTTTAGTACTACACACCCATAAAAAATACTCTACTTATCACGGCTTTGTGGGCACCCAATTGGCAATGAACCTAGGCTCTGATACCAACTTTATCATGACTCAAACTAGGGCCTGGCCATGAAGGGTGTCTCAAGTCCCATGTGGACTAGAGATTACCCCCTTGCCTAATCTAACCAGCACAACAACCTCCATTGTCGAATGAATTCTAAACAAATAACAAGATAACTTATAACCCAATAAATATTAATTCATTAAGTGTTTATACCACCCACCGGTAATTGAATAACTACCTATCACTGACATAATTAACCAAACCATCCAAGTCCATAGTAATCTAACAAAGCCTCAACAAAACTAAAATCAATAAAATATCGGGACATGTCACCTATAGTAACTAAAATAAAGTATAAACAAGGTCTGAGATATAGAAAATAAGGACTATAAAATGAAGCCTTCTGAAGTATGAAAGCTCACCACTTCAATGTCAACTCCAAACTAACTTAAACACCGAATCACTGCATACAAAAAGTAAAAGAAGTGTTGATACCTGTATCGCATTGAAATACAACATCCAAAGATGGTTAGCGATTAGAGCACTAGCATGTAACTCAGGGATAGAGTAATAAAATAATGTCATGATAATAGTTCAAAATCAATAAGACATTCAATGCATAATATCATATAAAATACATATATGTATACAATACTACATACTGCAGTAGGGAACAAGACTTAGCATGAACTTTAAAAACCTTAACCTGGACTGTGTAGCATAACCTTCATATAACAAGGCACCCATGGGCATTATGGGACCAGCTCTCCCTAAGCTGGAAGGTCCCTAGTGCATGTAGCCGTATAAACTAGAGAATATCCATATCAATAACAATATATATGCCTTTATAGGGAACTTGATGTTCCATCTCTTGACAAAATATTGTATATCTTTTTCTAGGGATAATTATATGTTTTCAAGCAACTGTTGTTGTATTTGATACTAGAGTTTAGTGTTTTCAGGTCAAGGACTTTGCTGAAGAAGAAACTTTGAAAAATAGTAGAAATAGAATACTGATGGTCAAACTGGCAGACTGTCAGCCATATGACAGACTGCTAGAGTGACAATCAAGGCTAAATAGAATGGTACAATTAGATGACTTCTATGAAGATCCAAGTAATGGACCATCGAACCTCTGATGAACCACCAACTTGGCAGACAGGCTGAAACAGTGAATAAAATCTCAAATAATCAAGCGACTGTTCATGCGATAGACTATCAGGCAACCGATGGACTGTCAACATGACCATCACACCTTAACCAGAAAGTAAAAACTTGGGACCATCAGCGATGGTTCATGTGATGAACTGTCAGGCTATCAATGTGACCATCAATTTTGAAACGATATTAATGAGTTTAAATTTCAAGTCCTCAGTACCTGGAAATATATAAATACCCAGTTTAGGTTTAATTTAGGTATCTTTTATCATATTTCCATCTTAGAAAACTCATTGTAACATATTATTCTCTGAGATTTAAGCTATTATTATAGATCTTACTATTTTATTCATATTTTATTGAAAATTCAAGAAGAATTATTGTAATTTATGTAAGTAATTATCTGAATTCATTTATGAATAACACAATGACTACTTCTTCTTCTATTTAGATGCTTGGCTAATCTCCCATAACTAGGGTTATGGGAGCCTTGATGTGAATAGCTGATTGGGGTTGTGAACACACTTAATTTTCCATACTTAATTGAGATTATATAAACTCTTTTTCATATTAACGACCTTTCTTGGTTGCAAACTTGAAGGGTGAGACCAAGAACATCACTTGTTTGAGTAGAAAAGTGTATATTGGGAAAAGAAGAGGTTTACATGAAATCTAAAGGCTTTAACCTTTGGATTATGGGTTTATACCTTAATGGGATCAGCCCACGTGAAAGACCAGTTGAATAAACCAATATATTCTTTAAGTTCTAAAGAATTAAAGGGTAAACTATCCATTTAAGTTGAGAAACAAATGGGTAAACTTTAGAATTCAATAACTTTTACAATTGAAGTTATAAATTAAAAACCTAATATAATTCACAACTCCGACTGCTTGAACATATTAGTGAACATAATCCTAGTTTGTCTACTCTCGTTGAATTAATACTTGCAGTAAAACTCTCTAGTTGGAACACATTTTATTGCAAATATCTGGATACTGCTAACAAGTCAAAATCCCCTTTACACCGGAACCTTCGATCAATAGTCTATTAATAACCATAACACTTAGTTTTCACAGTATTTCCTATGGGATTCGACCCTAACCTAGTTGTGTTCTATATTTGACAGCGACCGCTTACACTTTCTATGAGAGTTATAATTTGGGCGTGTTAAATTTTAGCATCGTTGCCTGGAAATATGGTTGTCAATTAAGTTTGTGGTTGTTAATTGATATTTGGTCAAGTTCCCTAAATTTTACCTTTATTTGTTATTTTTATTCTTTGCAGGGTAATTTTTGTATATGCCAAGTACAAGAGGTCGGGTGAGCCATTATTACCAGTATATTCAAAACCTCAATTAATTAGTAGAATTATTGATCAATAAGAAGCAGATAGACTAGTTGTTTTGTCAAGAGCTTAACTGAATTAACAAAATAATGGTCAACCAGCGCATCATCCCAATCCAGATAATGAAGACTTAGGAGATGATGAGTTATTGAATCCAGCTAACCAAAGACGTGTAGAAGATATGGATGTACCTATGAACTAAAATATGAATAAAAATTGCCCTTTTAGAGTAAAACCAGATCGCCAAGCTGTGCAATTTGATCTTGATAAAGATGAGGATGATATAGATAGAGCAGGTGCAACTGGAGCTATTATTCCTCTACTATTTGCACCCAGAGCTAAGTTCAACATCACGAGCACCATGATTCAACTAATTCATCTGAAAGGATTGTTTGGAGGACTTTCGGTGATGACCCAAATATGCATTTAGTCAACTTTATCTCTATTTGCAAGTCTTTTGATAACCCAGGAGTTGGACAGAATGCTATTCGGTTGTGGTTATTTCCATTACCTTTGTTTGGAGAGGCAACATTATGGTTAAATAGGCTCACTCTTAATTCTATAACAAATTGAAGGTAGTTGAAAGATGCTTTCCTAGAAAGGTTTTTTTCGCCATCTAGGCTGTTACAGTTAAGGGATGAGATAAGTAACTTCAGGAAGCTTCCAACTAAAGCTCTTCAAGAGATGTGGGAGAGGTGTAAGAAGAAGTTGATCCAGTGTCCCAACCACAAAATGACTGATATATACTTGATTGAGACATTTTATAAAGCTTTGAACTCTATTACTAAGTCATTTGTAGATAATGCTGCAGGTGGGGCATTTATGGATCTCACTTTTTTGGAAACTTCAGAAATACTTAATAGGATAACTAAGCAGAGTAGAGCTTGGCATACCAGGGATTCTGAGGTTGTGAGATCTACTATATCAAATGGTATGTTTGTGGAGAAACGCTAAAAAAAGAGGAGTGTGACCAAGATATGGAACAAATGAAGACCCAGATAGATATGCTTACTAAATATTTGCTATCTGGGATGACTGAAAAGGTGAAAGTTGTTAGGTCACAAGGTAGAGCCGACTCTAATTTTAAAGAAGAGGATAATTATTTGAACAACCAGGGGGTTTACGAGGCAATAGCCAACGAAACCAAGGTCAGAACTATTATGATAAAGCTGGGTACAGTACCGCGTCCAAGAAAATTAGAAAAACAAAACTGACATGAGTGGTTTGTATGTGCCTCCTGGGAATCGTGATGCTGCTGCAACTAGTTCAAAAAAAATGTCCATGGAGGACATGATGGCGAAATTATTGAAAGAAGTGGAATCAACTAATGTAGGTGTGACTGAAATGAAGAGTAATTTATCATTGATGAGTTAGTTGGTCGATTCACACTCCACTTATATTAAGCAACTAGAGCAGTAGGAGAACCAATTATCAATAGTATTTAATCACAGAAATAATGGTACTTTACCAAGTGATACAGTGGAAAATCCTTAAAATGATGGCTCTCGCATGGCAGTCACAACTCAGAATGGTAAATTATTACTGGGCCCTTCTATGAGCAAAGCTATGATTGATGATATGGTTGAAGAAGATGTAGAAGATGAAGAAAACTATCTAATGAAGTCTGAGAAGCTGGATGGTAATGAGATTCTATCTAACCATTAGCATGTGGATGAGGTAGACAAAGAAAAAGGGAAGGAGAAGGAAGCAGTGGTTACTACTCTCCCAAAGAAAAGGGGAAGGAGAAGGAAGCAGTGGTTACTACTCTCCCAAAACCACCACCTCCCTTATTTCATTGATTAAAAAAAAGGTTCATGACATGAAGATTAGCATATTCATGGCGATATTAAAGCAGCTGACGGTGAATGTGCCTTTAGTGGAGGCACTAGAGTAGATGTCTGCATACGTTAAGTTTATGAAGGACCTTGTGACAAAAAAGAGAATAGTGAGCTACTAACCGATGGATAATCTTTACTACTGTAGCGCCATTTTAACAAGATCCTTGGTACAAAATAAAGCAGACCCAAGAGCATTCACCATCCCTTTTACTATCGGGTCGCTTGATTTTTCTAAGGCCTTATATGATCTCGGAGCAAGTATTAACCTGATGCCACTTGTTGTTTACAAGAATTTGGGTTTGGGGGACCCTATACCCATAAATATGCGACTAGTGATGGCAGACAGGTCAGTGAAGCGGCCAGTGGTGATATTGTATGATGTGCTAGTAAAGGTGGCCATCTTTATATTTCCTGCTAATTTTGTTATTCTGGATTGCGAGATAGACTTTGAGGTACCCATAATCTTGGGTAGACCTTTCCTTACAACCGAGAGTGTGCTTATTGATTTGAGGGCTAATGAGTTATTATTCTAACTTAATAATGAGGTAGTTTGGTTTGGTATGTGCCAGTCTATGAAGTAGCACAAAGAGGTGAGTGTATTCTCCATTATTGATGTTTATTATGAGGATGAGTGAGAGGTGCCGATTGAAGAGAAATTTGTTATTGAATCTTTGGTTTCAATCTTAATGAACTTTGATAGCAAAGGTATCAAAGAATATGAGGAGACAGTGTGTGCCTTGACGGGAATAGGATCGTATTCATATGCTCTCAAGAAGCTAGATTTGGACCTAAAAATTAATCCAATACCACCGGTTAAGCCATCTATCTAAGAGCCAAGGGTGTTGGAGTTGAAGGAGCCGACGGGCAATCTATGGTATGTGTTTCTAGGCAATGGAAACACCTTTCTTGTGATTATTGCAGTAAATTTAGGTGAGCATTAGGTTGAAGCACTTATTTCTGTGCTTAGCAGATACAAAAGGGCTATAGGTTGGACTATGGCCAATATTATTGGTATTCTTTTGGGTATTTGCACTTACAAGATTTAGCTTGAGGAAGAGTGCACACCAACCATTAATCACCAACGCCTATTAAACCCACCGATGCAAGAAGTGTTTAAGAAGGAGATCATTAAATAGCTTGATGCAGAAGTTGTATACCCCATCTCTGATAGTAAGTGGATAAGCCCCATCCAATGTGTGCCCAAGAAAGGAGGCATGACTGTAGTGGTGAATAAGAAAAATAAGTTGATTTCACTCAGGCCTGTGACTGGGTAGAGAGTTTGCATGGAATATCATAAGATCAACTCATGGACTTTGAAGGACCACTTTTCGCTGCCTTTTATGGATCAAATAATTGATTGATTGGCGGAAAGAGGTTGGTATTGTTTCCTAGATGGGTATTTAGGCTATAACCAGATTTCTATCACCCTAAAGGATCATGAGAAGATGACGTTCACTTGCTCGTATGGTACTTTTGCTTTCAAGTAGATGTCGGTCTGTGTAATGCACCTGCCACCTTCCAACGGCGCATGATGTCAATCTTTTCTGATATGATGGAAGACACCTTAGAGGTATTTATGGATGACTTCTCAGTGGTAGGTGATTCTTTTGATCAATGTTTAGTAAATCTGAGTAAAGCATTGTAGCAGTGCGAGAAATTCAATCTAGTGATAAATTGAGAAAAGTGTCACTTCATGGTGAAGGAAGGCATTTTCCTTGGTCACAAAACTTTAGCCAAGGGAATTTAAGTCGACCGAGCAAAGGTCGAGGTTATTGATAAACTACCTTCTCTTATTTCAGTAAAGGGAGTTCATAGTTTCCTTGGTTATGCGGAATTCTATCATTGATTTATAAAGGACATCTCCAAAATTGCAAATCCCCTTTGTAAGCTTTTGGAGAAGGAGGCCAAGTTCATATTTGATGATGATGTAGGAAGGCATTTCAATTCCTTAAGGAGAAATTAGTTGATTCCCTAATCATTGTTGCACCAGATTTGTCGATGCCATTCGAAATCATGTGTGATGCAAGCAAAGTGGCGCTTGGGGTTGTGCTTGGCCAAAAGAAAGAAAAGTTGTTTCATCCCATTTACTATGTAAACAAGGCACTGCATAGGGCCCAAAAGAATTACACTATTACTGAATAGGAACTTCTCGCGGTGGTCTATGTATTTGAGAAGTTTTGCGCTTATCTATTGGGGACCAAAGTGGTGGTGCATATAGACCACGCCACTTTGAGTTATTTGATGGCAAATAAGGATGCTAAGCCAAGGCTAATCAGATGGGTGCTGCTTCTTCAAAAGTTTGACTTTGAATTCAAAGATCAGAAAGGATGTGAGAATCAAGTTGCAGATCACCTTTCTAGACTTGAGAGAGATCAAGAAGTCAAGGATGAGCTCAAAATTGATGATACATTTCCAGATGAGAAAATCCTAGCTGCTGTTCTTGAAAGAGTACCTTGGTATGCGGACTTTGCAAATTATGTAGTAAGTGAGATTATCCCAAAGAATCTTTCTTTTCACCAAAGAAATAAGTTTCACCATGATGTTACACACTACTTCTGGGATGATCCATATTTATTTCAGCATTGTGTGGATAATATTATCAGGAGGTGTATCATAGAGGTGGACATGCTGAATATCCTAGAAGCTTGTCATGCTTCCCCAGTTGAGGGTCAACATATGACCATACTACGAGGAAAGTGCTATAAAGCAGCTATTATTGGCCAACCTCATTCAAAGACACAAATGAATTCGTGCGTAGATGTGACCAATTCTAGAGACAAAGGTCAATCACAAAGTACCATGAGTGCCTATGACAAAAATGATGGAAGTGGAGTTGTTCGACGTCTGGGGCATTGACTTCATGGGGCCCTTTGTGAGCTCTTATGGATTGAAATACAACATAGATACCATTGATTATGTGTCTAAATGGGTTGAGTGATAGCTAAAACAAATCTATAACTGAAATTCAAGACTAAAGAAGCAAAAATCAGCAACTAAAGAAAGAAGAGATGAAGTAGAAACAAGAAGAAAATTGCATTAAATGAAAGATAGTAATGAAACATACACCAACTCTAATGATTAGCACCTAAGTGTATATTAAACACTTAAACACACCTCACCATTAATGGATAAAACTTCATTCTTAGGTGGATACAATAGGATCAACTCCTCAAGCACCCAACCTTTCTTGCCAAAATGTCAACAAAAGTGATTCCACACTCAATGATGACCGTAGTTTCTATGTATTTTCCAAGATCTACACTACAATAGCTTTTCCAAGACCTACACTAAGAAAAGAAAATACAATTTGAATTTCAGTCAATCAATTCTTGAAAACTAATGACAAAGGAAGCTAAAAGGTCTATTTATACTATTAAATAACAATAACTAAAATGCCCTTAATGAAGGGTGCTCCTTTGGAGTATAAAAGGGAGGTCTTAAAAGACCACAATGACCTTAGTTGAGGGTCCTATGTGATGTAGAAATCCCTACTTCTCTCTTCAATTTGGACAAGGCTTTGTAATGGTTCCAAAAGGTGTTTAAGCACTTGGAAATCCAAGACTTGATACTTTGACAATCTGAAACTTAAACCTTTACAAGACCTTGTAAACCTTGTGCTCTTTGTGCTTGTATCATCCTCTCTATCTTGAAATGAATTTGTCCTCAAATTTAGATCTTACAAAACCAAAGAGAGAGCAAAAAAAGCACACAATCCTCTTGGTAGGAGGGTTAGTATTAGTACCACACTTATATCATCAATCCATGGTTGCTCACACTTGACATACACCCACATATCTTTAAAATTTGACATGAAAAGCTTTGCATAAAAGGGTATAAAGAAGTGGATGGCATAAACATCAAAAGGAATTGAGTTTGAACCGAAACTACACCTTCCACAGCTCAAAAGTATTTCAGGGTCAAATAGGAGTAGAAGACAAGGGGTAAATCCAAGGTGACCCACTTCTTTCACTAGGCTACCAAACTCACAATCATCATCATTCAAGCAAAGAAACCAGCCACCAAACTTACTAAATCTACATAATACCAATTCAAAATTAACATGGTTATCATCATAGGCAAAGAGGTAGTATAGGAAGAAATCATGTGTGAAGACATCACCCAAGGTGCTATCATCAACAAGAGAGTCACTTGGTCTAAAAGATATAGCACATAAGGCACACAAGGATGGAATTAAATCAATTAAGCACATATGACTTCTTCCCCTCAAGTAAAACATCAACTTGGCATCCACAAGTTAGGATTTACTCAATTCAAGCACAAGTGTGTCAAGTAAGGATGCACATTTAGAAACATTATGCCAAGACGACAATGTCACTTTTGACTTCGGGTTTCAAGAATAAAACTTTGCTTGTCATGTAGTCCTAGCAACAAGGTGGTTGTGCCAACATCATCATATCCACATTTTGCACTGTGTTCAAATGGAAAGAGTGGCCTTAATCATGGATCTAGACAACACTCTTTTTACCCGTAGGCTTCACCCAATCTAAAAGACATAATATCTATAATAGCATACACATCATCAAAGGCAAATAGAGAGTGGAGAAAGGTGTCACACAAATTAACTTCAACTATGGTGCCCTTATGAAAGTACTTACTAGTTCCAAGTTCATTACTACTAGGATGCTCAACATAGGAAACACACAAAGAAGAAATAGATAGAATTTCTAAGCATACACCACTTTCTAATTTAAGAGAATAACACCCACATAGATATAAATCACCATGAGCAGCTAAGGGATCACACACAAAAACATTTTCACAAGACCAATCACAATTCGGGTTTCCTAAATATTCAAGCAATTTAAGGTTATCTTCACCCGATTGTGCCTTTTCTTGGTTTTTTTGAGCAAAGCTATCAACATCATTTTCATCATACAACATGCTCAAAGAATCATCTCCAATCCCATGATCAAATCCATCAACATCATTACTAACTTGAGACTTCTCAAACACACCACACATATGCTCAAGTAGTGGACTACATTTGTGAGTAGGTTGATCATCATTCACATCCTCACTAGCTGTTGGCAACTCACCTTTCAACGTAGACTCACCTTGGTTTTCACAGAGGTCAACTAGTGTATCAATACTATTATCACATGGTAATAGAACCTTATTCAAGTTATAAGTGCCAGTACTAAATGGACACAAATCATTCTTACAAAAAGAATCAATATTGTCATCTTTAGGATAAACTAGTGCTTACAAACTTACAACAAGAATTTGGACTTCATGAAATCTAGCAATACCAAGAGTCTCACAAAGGGGAGAATCATGCAATTCCCTCCAAGAAAACTATCAATTATATCCACTTGGCTACTACTAGCCACATCACGGCATTCTAAGTTTATAGGAATGTAGGAGATAACATTGTTACCTTTTAGCTCACATGAGGTATGGCCTTCACCTACGTTTGGATCATAGCAGCCCATTTGTTCCTTTGGGAAGCTCTCATTACAAGGGAGTTTTTCAAGAATTCTTCCTTGCATCACCTCTTTGTCTTTTTTTCCAAAGTTGGAATTCTTAGCCAAGAACTCCATTTGATCATCAACCATGTGTTCTTGAGGAACTCTCCTTGAATTCTCTGGTGGAAGTATATTATCTTGAACCTACACACAAGGAGAAATCATACTAGGCAAAATGCTAGTATCTTGGTTAGTGGTGATTTGGCTTAAATGGCATGCTTGAATCATAAATAGGCGTAGACCTTCAAGGTGCTGATCGAAATTTTCAAAAGGATCCGAGGTAGTATAAATACTATAACTATTCGGGGTGGATGATATTATTCCGTCCATTGTCAAGGTACCTAAGAGAAAACACCTACAAAAAAACAAATAAGGTAGTTCAAATGGCCTCACACACTCACACACGGATCTTACCTCACACTTGGTCTCACAAGTGTTGAATACTTGGCAATACTTGGTAAATGAATTGAGTGGTGAATATGCCTTGGTCCGGAATCAATTTTTGTTTGATAAGACTCAAATAAAATGATGCACGGACTTGAAAATACAAACTACTATGACTTAAAAACAAGAAAAGCACACAAAAAGCGAAGACAAGAACAAAACGGACTCAAGACTAATTATCAACCTAGTAGGTACTTACTAGTTTGCTAATTAGTGATAGAATCAACACAAAAGCAACTAGAAACAACAAATAGAAACTTAGAAATCTAATTTAGAGCTCAATTTGATTGTTTATATAGCGATGATGTGGCATCTTGTGATTGGACTTCACTTTTTCAAAATTTTTAATTCTTAAATTCTTATTTCGGCCAAACAACACTTAGGGAAGGAAAAGAATTCATTTGGAGGGCAAACATTCAAGTTTGAAGCCTTTTCAAGCTTCAAAATGGATTAGAAATGAAATGGTCCCCTCAAGTGTACTTTTAATTGTACTTGCTTGTCCCCTTGTCCCCTCTTCCTTTTTGGAAGACTTAGAATATGCTAGGGAATATTCTTGTACAAACACTTAGTACACTCTCTTTATTCTCCCTTTTTAGATCAAACAAGCTACTTAAATATTCTTCTTCAACAAGATTTGAAGATGGTGGATGAATAAGATGAATATTCAAGAGTTGACCATGGTTTGACCACTAGGCAAATGGACCCCAAATTCAAATTTTCTTTTAGATCTCGGTTCCTTTTGCCAAGACAAGCATAACCTACACAAAATCAGCCACAAAATGCCACAAAAAATGTAACCACCATGAGATATCACCTCAAAAAGCTTTAAATACACCTCAACAATGGTGGATCTAGCTCAAAAATAACCAAATCTTGCTCTAAACTTAGATCTAGACCCTTTAATTGCTAGAGAACAAGAATCTAATACTAGAAACTGTCAAAACAAACTAAAAATTAGTAGATCTAAGTTAAAATTTTTGGATCTACTACTTCAACACAAGAAACTACTTTTTTGTGATTTTTCTTAACTCTAGACTCTTGTTTTGTGAGATTTTCTTAGATCCAAGGTTTAAAGTTGTGAGAACAACTCTAATACATGGCTCTTGATACCAAATGATAGCTAAAAATAGCTATAACCAAAATTCAAGACTAAAGAAAAAAAAATCAACAACTAAAGAAAGAAGAGATGAAGTAGAAACAAGAAGAAAATTGCATTAAATGAAAGATAATAATGAAACATACACCAACTCTAATGATTAGCACCTAAGTGTATATTAAATACTTAAACACACCTCACCATTGATGGATAACGCTTCATTCTTAGGTGGACACAAAGGGATCAACTCCTCAAGCACCCAACCTTTCTGGCCGAAATGTCAACAAAAGTGATTTCACACTTAATGATGACCCTAGTTTCAATGTCTTTTCCAAAACCTACACTACAATGGCTTTTCCAAGCCCTACACTAAGAAAAGGAAATAAAACTTAAGTTTCACTCAATCAATTCTTCAAAACTAATGAAAATGGAAGCTAAAAGGTCTATTTATACTATTACATAACAATGACTAAAATGCCCTTAATGAAGGGTGCTCCTTTGGAGTGTGAAAGGGAGGTCTTAAAAGATCACAATGCCCTTAGTTGAGGTTCCTATGTGATGTAGAAATCCCTCCTTCTCTCTTTAATTTGGAAAAAGTTTTATAATGGTTCCAAAAGTTCTTCAAGCACTTACAAATCTGAGACTTGATCCTTTGACAATCCAAAACTTGAACCTTCTACAAGACCTTGTAAACCTTGTTCTCTTTATGCTTGTATCATTGAGGCTGTTGCATTGGTCAATAATGAAGAAAAAAGAGTGGTTGCATTCTTTAAAATAAAAATCTTCTCTTGCTTTGGGGTACCACATACCATTATAAGCGATTGTGGATCACATTTTTACAACCAAGTATTCTGGGATGCCTTGACGAAATATGGTGTGAAGCAACACAAGGTGGCGACTCCATATCACCCATAAACTAGTGGGAAAATGGAAATTTTGAATTGGGAGATAAAAGCTATTCTTGTCAAAACGGTGAATGCAAGTAGACAAAATTGGTCTAGGAAGCTGGATGATGCCTTGTGGGCATACAAAACAGCTTTTGAGACACCTATTCGCATGTCAACATACCAATTGGTCTATGGAAAGACATGTCACTTGCCGATCAAATTAGAGCAGAAAGCACTATGGGCACTCAAGAGGCAAAATTTAAATTAGAATGAGGAAGCAGAGTTATGACTGGGGCAGCCGAATGAGATGGATGAGCTCCATCTTCGGGCTTATGAAAGAGCCAACTTGTACAAAGAGAAGATGAAGAGATACCATGACCGAAGAATTAAAAAGCACAACTTTTAGAAGGGTAATTAGGTACTCTTCTTCAATTCCAGGCTGAAGCTTTTTCCAGGTAAACTTAAGTGAAAGTGGTTTGGCCCATTCAACGTTAACCAAGTCTACTCATCTGGAGTGGTTAAACTTGAAAATGAGAACAGAAGTGTCTTCAAGGTTAACGGTCAACGATTAAAGATGTATATCAATTTAATGGACTTGGTAAAGTGCTTAGCTACCATTAATATTGATGAATTCTGAGTAATAGAGATAACTAAGACGTGTCGCAATAATAAATTAGGCGCTAGTAGGAGGCAACCCACAAAATATTATTGTAAGCATAGTTAGAGTTTATTTGTTATTTTTATACTATTTGATGTGTTTGTGAAGTGTGCAAGATTGAGAATGCAGAAAGACCAGATTTGAGCTAGTTAGGAGAGGTTAATGGAAAGCTTAACGGACTATCAAGGTCATGACACACCATCACCAAAACTGTCAGAGCCATGGCCAAATAACAGATAATTTAGATAAGGCCTAGTGACCTAATTAACGGACCATGCATATGCAACAGACCGTCAAGGCCACCATCAACATGAAGCTAAAAAATAAGAGTTCTGGATCCAACTGACGGGCATGTCGATGGGCCATCAATTAACCAACGAACCATTACAGTAACCGTCGTATCAATGTAGCATAACTTAGTTTTTGGTAAGGTTCGATTAAGGGTCGATGGACCATTGAAGTACTGATGAACCGTCGAATTCACCATCACAGTAACCCTAGTTTTTGGCGGGTCGGCTCAATTAAATTTATTGCTAAATTCGTTATTCTTATTCGACCCAAACATCTTTAAATTAATAAGAGAATGCGGTTACGTACGTTACCACCTCTTTAAATCCTAAAACCATTTAAACTCTTTTATATTTAAAGTATTAAGATTATTCATCTCCTCTTAGGACTCTCCCTCTTCCCCTTTCTCCCCTATTTAAGGAACCCTTTTTTTCTTCATATCAGAAATCAAATTAACACTCATTAATAAAAGCTTTAAGTCTTCTTTTGTTCTAAGTTGTAAAGTCAAAGTAGTGAAATATACTACAGAAACAAGGTATGATCATAACCTTACTTTTATTTTCAATTTGGTGGAACATGAGTCATGTAAGTTAATAATTGTTGAAAGGAATTTCATTTGTGTTTGCTTTATTGTGATTCTGATTCTAAGTCGAACTCTAGTGTACACTGTTTGGGGCGAAGTCTGAGTAACCCATGGACCAAAAAGTGGAAAGATTCATGCTCAAATACTAAATTAACGCCATAATTGTGTATGTAATAACTTAAAGTACACCAGGTGTTCGAAGAAATGCCAAAGTGAAATTTGAGGTTGAAAGTAAGGCTAACGGTTAATTTAATAGACCGTCGCACCCCTGACGGACCATCAAATAGACTGTCGCAATGTTATTGAGTCTGATGCTTACTGGTTCAGCCGCGATGGACAACTCGATAGACCGTTGGACCCCTGATGGACCCTCGGGTCGACCGTCGTAAGACTGTTTGATAACAGACTCACTATTTAAGGCTTGACAATGAGGGAGATGGACCATCACAGTTTCGATGGACTGTCAAACCTTTTGTCAAGTAAATTTTTCACTGTTTCAATTTGTCTCTGAATTGTAAATTGATTATTTTTTCCTTTCTCAGGCAATATATCATGAAAACTTCTCTTAACCAGAGGCGGTGGAAGAACACAATGGGGAAGAGGTGATCTATCTTTGAGTGAGGATGTTTCTACTTCTAACACATGGTAACGGGATAGGATAAATCAGGTACTCTCCCTATCTGGAAAAGAGAGTGAGAGCAGCACCAGTAGCACAAGTTTGAGCCCCAATGAGAAAGGGGTCAATACATTAAACCCCGACCAAGTTGAGGCATCAGAAATTAAGGATGTCAATATGGTCAAGAGCAAGGAACCTCAAACAAGAGAAGAATAAAGTGGAAAGTTGAAGGAGAAAAGGATAAATACCTTGATGGATTAGAACCAACAACGACTAGGATAATCAACAGGCTAATTTTTTAAGACCACTATATTATGACGACTGAGTTGCATGAGTATCCAGAGCTTGAGTGGAAATTCACTGAATATGAGTTAGCTTGGATGAGAAAAACTCTGGGGGCATACCAACCAAATCATGTACGGGAGTTTTTTGCCAATTATTTAGCACTGATAGAGAAAGACTGTCCTAAGGGCTCAAAGATCTCAAATTTTCCCAATAGGGAGTCAATTCCAGTCAGAGGGGTTGCCATTGATATATCAGCCCGCATGCTGAACAGGATATTATTCGGGCCCAACTATGAAGCACCGATTGTGGTTCCGGGGCTTAAACATCATATGACCACAGCATCTACTCAAAGGCCTTAGTTGTCTAGGCTCCTTACTAATGTTGGCAACCCATCCTAGGCACTCAATTCGCGAGAGCGCATTGCTAAATTATCTCTCAGCTTCCAAGCTAAGTTTTGATGGGCCATTATTCGACTAAAGTTGATGCAGACTAGGGGAGATGCTAATTTGGACAGTCATAGGGCAGTGTTAGTAGCTAGTTTGATTGCCGGGCTGAGGATTGATTTTGGCCAAATCATTGCTAATGAGATATTTGTTCGGGAACATAAAGTGGCAAGTGTGTTATCATTTTTGTGTTTAATCATGCAATTATGCAGGCAAGCCAATGTGCCTTTGATTTGAGGAGTTGACAATGAGGTGTGGGCAACTCACAGGCAAGATATTGAAAAAATAAAGGATTACTCAAAATATGAAATACGAGTAAAAAAACCTCCTGCTTATCAGACGTAGTCAGCTCCAGCCCCTAACACTTCTGAGATTCCCATAAGTATGCCTTTGCCTATAACTACTTATGTGCCGTCCAATTATGTGCCGCCTAGTACTTTTGTAGGATCGGTATCTATATTTCCAATGGGTGGTACTTCAGACACTGTATCTATCCCACCTCAATATATGGAGTACAGGTTGACACAGGAAAATTTTGCCAAATCTGTTAAGCAACAGAAAAAGTTTGAGAAATAGTTGAGCACTTGGGCAAAACAGTTCAAGCCCTTTGTTAATCATATCGTTGATGAAGCCTTAAAGTCATATAATTAGATTTAGGCTATATTGGATGATATGGAGGAGCTCATACACAAGAGTTTGGACACACTGTCATTGCTGAATTTTGTAAAAATTATGGCAGAGTTTAAGCAGGCACAGGCTGATATAGCCGAGCTCAAGAGACAACCAATGCAGCCCACGTTTGATCCTTCTTTGGTCATCAGTGATGAAAATGAGGGTCTTTTTGACTTTATGGAAAACCCATTGAAAAAAAAGGCAAGCAGGTGGACAAAAGTGTTGACAGGAAAGCCACAAAAAAAAGATGAGAAGCGATGACACCAGAAGAAAGAGAAGCCAAGGATATGAGGAAAGCTGCAAAGAGGTCAAAGAGAGATCAAGAAAGAAGACAGAAAAAGGTTGCAGATAAAGTTGTAGGAGTTTCCACCAGTTCTGCCCCACCTAGGGGGCCAATTCCAGACCTAGTTCCAATTTATATACCTCCAATCTAGGAGGACGCTGATTTGAGCACCTCTACCACCATAGGGGTCAATATTGCTGCACCTGAGGACAAAGAAGTCTCACCATATTTGACTGATGCCTCATCGTACTGAGAGTATTTACAAGTATTCCCCTTCTTTGTAAGTTATTTTGATGCATTGAGGACAAAGTATGCATTTTTATTGTTGGTGGGTATACTTGTACCATGTGGGTTTTTGTTGCATGTGTTATTTTCCTCCCATGTGCTATCTAGTAGAATTGGCATGTTTAGGTCGCATATTTATTTTTCTTTTGATGTACATATCGTGTCATGATTATGAATATCCTATTTGTGTTATTTTCCTCCTTTTTAGCACCATTTTGTATGTATGAATGAAAAATGACCGTGGCAAAGTACTTTGAACATGTTGGTGTGACTATTCTTTCTTGTCACTTGGTAAATATGTTGAACAACTATTTGTGATTTTGTAATTGGCATTAGGATGTAATTGGTAGAATAAGTGTTAACTCATTGCTTGTGTATGCGAGTGTTTGTTATAGTTCTTGCATAGTATTACACCAAGAACTTACCCGGTTCATTAATGTTGCTTTGTGATTGATTCAATAAGATAGGATAGCAGGCCTCCTTGTACTTTTAGTCCACTTGACCGTAAAGAATGACCCACCAAAAAAAGATTTTTCCATTTGTGAAACCCTTTTAAGCTTATGTTAGTTTTATTCATTCCCAATAACTTTGAGTAACTCTCTTTAGGATGTTAGCACCTAACTTTAGCCCTGGTCCAATATTGGACATTGTGCATCTTAACTTAGGAAAAATGTCTAAGTTGAGTATAGCTATTGTCAGGACGTTAGCAGTTTGATGAGGGTGGTTTAGAGTTGAAAAGAAATGTGGCATCCAGCCCTGATCTAGTTAGATATTATGCACCTCAATTGACTACATCAGCATAAGTTGAGAGTGGCTGATGTTTCTTAAAAAAACTGGGTTTATGGCAAAAGCGTGGATGAATAATAGAGATTGTAAGTGAGCTAGAAAAGTAGTAGTCTTGGTGAGTAGCAATCAAGGGCAAAGAAGTGAAGTCTAAACTTTAAAGTCACTTTTCCTAAAATTTCTCCTCACCTACCCTCGGAACCTCATTACAAGCCTTAGAAAAACCTGCTTGATCTTTGCGAATCAGTCATAGGGGAACATTAGATGATAAGGGCAAACTTATGGGTGTGTATGTTGTGTTTGCAACTTCTTTGATGTGTGTGAGGGTCTTGATTTTCGCCCATAAGTTAAATGAATAATGAGTGGCGGACTTTATTGGTTGTGAGGGAAACTTGAGTTATGCTTAGTTCTGCTAATCTCTATGGGATAGTATATCTATGTTTGTGTATGTACTGAATTGTAAATAATGCCAGTTGTAGATCCTGATGTGTTGAGACCATATGAGTGAGACGACAGTTGAGTGGCTATGTGAAAGATAGTTCAACAGTTGAATGCCCATCATTGTATAGTTAATATATGCGAATTGGTGTTAGTTACTTGACGACAAGTAACTATCTTCAGCTGAGGGTGTTTTTGTTCCGGCTTTTAACAAAATATTTTACATCTTTTTCTAGGGATAATTGTATGTTTTCAAGCAACTGTTGTTGTATTTGATACTGGATTTTAGTATTTTCAGGTCAAGTACTTTGCTGAAGAAGAAACTTGGGAAAATAGCAGAAAAAGGACACTGACGGTCAAACTGGCGGACCGTCAGCCATGTGACGGACCACCTGAGTGACCATCAAGGCTAAACAGAATGGACTAAGTTGATGACACTTGTGATAGTCCAAGTGACGGATCATCGAACCTCTGACGAATCATCAACTTGATCATTAGGCTGAAACAGTAAATGACATCTCAAGTGATCAAGTGACGATTCACGCGATGGACCGTCAGGACAGCGATGGCCCATCAACATGACTGTCATACCTTAACCAGAAAGTAGCAGCTTGGGAATATCAGTGATGGTTCACGTGATGGACCGTCAGGCTACTGACGGGCCTTCAACTTGACCGTTAATTTTGACACGATATTAATGCATTTAAATTTTAAGTCCCAGTACCTGGAAATATATAAATAGCCAGTTTAAGTTTAATCTAGGTATCTTTTATCATATTTCTATCTTAGAAAACTCATTGTAATGTATTATTCTCTGAGATTCAAGCTACTATTGTGGATCTAGCTATTTTATTCATGTTTCACTAAAGATTCAAGAACAATTATTGTAATTTTTGTAAGTAATTCTCTAATTCATTTATGAATATTAAAATGACTACTTCTTCTTCTATTGAGATATGTGGCTAAGCTCCCATAACTAGGGTTATGGGAGCCTTGATGTGAATAGCTGAATGGGGTTATGAAAACACTTAATTTCCATACTTAATTGAGATTGTATAAACCTTTCTTCATATTAAAGACTTTCGTGGTTGCAAACTTGAAGGGTGATCCCAAGAACATCACTTGTTTGAGTAGAAGAGTGTATGTTGGGAAAACAGAGGTTTACATTAAATCTAAAGGTTTTAACCTTTAGATTATGGGTTAATGCCTTAATGGGATCAACCCACATAAAAGACTAGTTGAATAAACCAAGGTATTCTTTAAGTTCGAAAGAATTGAAGGGTAAACTATCCATTTAGGTTGAGAAACAAAAGGGTAAACTTTAGAATTCAACAACTTTTAAAATTGAAGTTATAAATTGAAAACCCAAGATAATTCATAACTCCGACTGCTTGAACATATTAATGAACCTAATTCTAGTTTGTCTACTCTCATTGAATTAATACTTGCAATAAAACTCTCTAGTTGGCACATTTTGCTACAAACATATGGATACTGTTGACAAGTCAAAATCCCCTTTACTTTGGAACCTTCGATCAACAGTCTATTAACAACCATAATACTTAGTTTGCATAGTATTCCCTGTGGGATTCGACCCCAACCTAGTTGGGTTCTATATTTGACAGCGACTGCTTGCACTTTCTATCAAGAGTTGTAATTTGGGCATATCAGGACTCAAACCTCCCAACATAGTCAAGGTGACTTAAGAACCAATGTATACAATATGGGGGGACTCGAACCTCTCATTAATATATTTGGTTTAGTAGAGTTGAACCTTCCGGTCATATAGACACCCGCACCGGCTAGCAAGGTTTATAGTATTAGTCCTTCGGACTTTACTTTCACGGATCAGCTAAACATCCCACTTTAAAGCCCAAATAAAACATTCATTACACATACACAACCATTAATCCAGTTACTTACCAAAGGCATCCCATTGGTATCATCATACCAACACTACTTGCAAGCGTACATCATGTCATAACCATTATTAACCATCTTAGAACGCAAACCCATTGTCTAAAAAAGATGTCAATTCAATTCACCCTTTAGGAACTCGAACCTATTTAGTGTTTCAAATCAATTTATGTCCAACAAGGCCTTTATAAATCCATTTACCAATCATTAACATTATTAGGCCAATGTCCTAGTTCAAAACATAATTCAACATATGACAAGATTATTTTCATTGATAATTTCACAAACGGGTTGAGGACATATCATTATCAAAACCAAAAATCATTACATTTATGGTTAAATATGACCCTTTAGTTAAACCACAATTTCCATGCACCCACATGTGCAGAACCATTATTAAAATATGCATAATTATAAATTAAATCATGAGAACACAACACCTAATAATATTCATTCAAATCCTCAACCTTGATTTTCAACACCACTATTAATGACTCATGACCAATGTCTTAAATGATGGAAGAGTCACATGTCTGAGTTATGAAGATTCACGGAGAGAATTTGATCCTTAAGCCCTTAGATTACCACTTTGAAGAAACCCTAGCCCAATCTTTCTTGAAAGGATTTAGAGAGAGTTTAGAGAGAGTTTGATCTTGTAAAGGGTATAATGAATGACCAAAAGGTATTATAAGACATGGGGTCTTAAGGGCTTGGGGTGGAAAATGTCCAAAGTACCCCCACCTTAAAGCTGTAAAATCCCATATTTGGTTACGAGTCAAGTCATTGACTCGTCACCACAACTTACGACTCGTACCATTGAGTCATCACCAAGATAGAGAATTGGACACCACACACTGTCCAACTTACGACTTCTACTCGTCACTAGATCATATGAATCGTTTGGGCTAAGTCGTGACCATTACAGAACATAAAGGACTTGGACACTGGACAACACATGACTGGACCCTAACCACTCGTCATATGATTATGCGACTCATGAGGAGTATTTGGTCACTAGGACAGAACTTGGCCAATAAAACAATAGTTAACTTATATCTAAGGTCACCTGACTCGTAACCACACCATACGACTCATGGTGTGAGTTGTAAGAAGCGCAGAAAGACTAAAACTAAGGAAATTTGCAAAGATCAAAGTCTGGGATGTTTCACACTCGAACTTTATGGGGGTTCTTTCACCCTTCTGAATATTGTAAAAATGAAATTATTTGCTCCCTAAATGCATAGGTGGCATAGTGAGTGCATTTCACTCTCTTTGAGAGAGTAAGCGCGAAAATTAGCTATTAAAATTTTATTTTAAATATATTTTTACATAATTATGTATAATTTTATTTATTATTTTTCCTTATTCATTTTATTTCTTCTTCTCTCTCTCAAAACAAAAAGGTTCAAGAACTCATCAATGGTGTCCAAGACTAATTCCGTATCTTTCTCATCTTCAACTTCATCATCTTCCTTATCTTTCTATGTTTTAATTCATAGATGTGCCCAAGAATAAAACCCTAAAAAAATAAATCCATTTATTCCCCTTTGAAAAGAAAATTCAAAATTCATGTGAAATGATACAAAGTTATAGATTTAAGTGACACAAAGGTAGAACCAATCTTGTTTTCAAAGTTACAGATTTAAGTGACACAAAAAATCTCTTTAATTGGAACTGGAATTGTTTTTTAAGGGAAACTAAAGGTAGAACCAATCTTGTTAGACATCAAAAGCCTTTGTATTTGTGGAGTAAACGACCATCCCAATTCATTGTTTGTGTTATTTTCTTAAGTAAATGACCATTCCCGACTTTTCTTCCAACCTTTCAACTCTTCGACTTGACTCTAAAATTAAGCAAATCTAAAACAAAATTAACAAGTGTGTATATACTTTTCATTTTCAATTTCAAATTAAGAAGAAATATTACTGTAGATTCTTCTTTGATCTGATTAGATTTGATTCAGATCCTACGACTTAAAATTCAAGTAATGCTTGTCTGCAGTCATCTTCTTAACCATCTTGGTTCCTCTCTGGTCGTTAAAAAAATGAAAGAGGAGGAATTTACAGAAAATGAAAAAAGAAAAGAGAAAGGGGAATGGAGAAGGAAAGAGAATAGGAAAATATTAAAGAAAAATAAATTAATTTCTTATAATAAAAATGGAATATTACGTGGCATTACATGACAATTGTGTGATGATCACTCCTTAATACAAATGTGGGTGTGAGTGTAATGCCCAAGATCCCATCCCGAGACATCACACGGTGCTTAAGGCCACACGCGGTCTCAAGTTAACCCTCTAATCCTGTCTTCACTTCTATAACTCACTATGACAATAATCACGCTATAATAAGGAAGAATAATCATGTCATAACATACTAGAATACAAAGAAATACTATCCTGTATAATCAAAATGCTGCAGTTCTGTACATACCGGTACTCTAGTCTGACAAAGCCTTTACTACATAAGACAGAGGAGCCATTGGGACAGATCCCCCAACTGACTCGTACTGATCTGAAAGGAAACAACCATCTATTAACAAGACAAAATCAGGGACATAGGTCCTCGAACCATGAGGACTCACCAACTACAGAAATATAGATGAAGGTACTCAACTATCTATTAACAAGACAAAATCTTGTTCAAACCCCACATACCTTGGATTATGATTTTTAAGATGAACAAGCTTGATTGGAAACTCTTCTTTACACTTTTGAGCTAAGTTTCTTGATGCCTTTGACTTGGAGAACTTAATTCTTGAACAACATGGTGAAATCTTTGGAAAATTCTTAAATTTCTTGGAGAAGATTTGATTTAGGATTTTGGAAGAAACCTTAGTTTCTAGAGGGTTATGGAAGAGAAAGGAGAAAAAATGAACTTCTCTTCTCTACTTGGATATATATATACAAGACTAAAATGGGCGGAAATGACCAAAATGCTCCTAAAAAAATGAGTTAAAAGAAATTGTTGATTGGGTCTGTAACGGTCGAACTGATGGTCCATCAAAGGAACTAATGGTCCACCAGATCGTCCGTCACTCGAGTGACAAAAATAGGACATTCTACCTCGACGTAACGGTCAAAGTGACGATCCGCCAGGAAACTAACGGTCCACCAGATCGTCCATCACTCGAGGGACAGAAACAGGACATTCTGCCTCGACTTGACGATCCCCTTGATAGTCTATCAAATTTTTTGAGGCCTACCATTTTGGCCGTCGCACGATGGCCAAAAAAAGGGTTACTGCTTTGTCTTAACGGGACAATTGACGGTCCACCAAGGACTTAATAGTCCTTCAGGTCTACTGTCAGGCCTGGGCGATTCAGACATCGCTTAGTAAACCGGCCATAACTTCCTCGTCCGATGTCGGATTTCGATGAAATTGGTATTAATGGAAAGCTTATTCAATGATCTACATAAAAAAAAAGTATAAATTAGAGAAATACAATATAATATAAATACCAATCACTTTGGAAGCCACTCCTATCCACTCAAAGGACAGATTTAGGCTTAAGGAACGATTGGGGTATTATGATATCTCCCCCTTGGAAACATTCATCCTCGAATGTTACCAGATAGGTCAAGAACAAGAGAAAATAAGGATGTACAGCTGGAACGACCCACTCGAAGGGCTTACTTTACTCTAAACTTTTGAGTACTACACAGAATGTACGAATCATAGAGAGAGTAACCATATAGCTAAATGCACAACTAAATTGAGTATGAATAATACCTTCAGCTTGATTTGAACTCGTAGAGAAGAGATAAGGGTAATTGGCTTGCATATCTACTTCTGCTTTACAAGTAGCACCCTCGACTGATTGATTTGACCACAAAACTTTAACTAAGGAAACTTCCTTGTTCCTTAGTCTTCGGACTTGATAATCTAGGATCTCGACTGGTTCATCATAAGAAAAACTATCTTAAACATCGAAGCTCTCTGATGGATCAACAATAACAGAATCACCAATGTGTTTCTTGAGCATAGAAACATGAAAGGCTGCTTTAATCTCATAAGCTGCTTTCCCAACACGTTGCAAAACTCTATAAGGGCCAACATATCAGGGACTAATCTTTCCTTTCTTGCCAAACCTTCTTACCCCTTTCATGGGCAAAATTTTCAAGTACACCAAATCATCAACTTCAAATTCAAGAGCTCTTCTCCTCACATCTGTATACGACTTCTGACGACTCTGGGCTATTTTCAACCTCTGCCTAATCAGCTTATATTTTTCCATATCCTTGAACACAACATTAGGTTTAATCACAGCAGCCTCACCCACTTTGAACCAACCTATGGGTGATCTACATCTCCTCCCATACAAAGCTTCAAACGGAGCCATTCCAATGCTTCTATGCAAACTATTGTTATACGCAAATTCAATCAATGGCAAATGTTCATCCCAACTTCCTTTGAAATCAAGAACACATGCCCTCAACATATCCTTCAAAGTCTGGATAGTCCTCTCAAACTGACCGTCGGTCTGCGGATGAAAAGCGGAGCTCAGATGAACTTGGGTACCGAGACCTTTTTGAAAAGCCCTCCAAAAATAAGAAGTAAATTGGGTACCTCTATCGGAGATGATAGACAACGAAACTCCATGCAACTTGACTAACTCTCGAATGTACATCTTAACATAGTCCTCAGCGGTAAAAGATATATGTACTGGCAGGAAATATGCAGACTTAGTCAACCTGTCTACAACGACCCATATAGAATCATGATGATGATGAGAAAGAGGTAAACCAATCATGAAATCTATGTTCACCTCTTCCCACTTCCAAGTAGTAATGCTAAATTTTTACATCACACCACTGGGTCTCTGGTGCTCTAGCTTCACCTGTTGGTAATTTTCACACTTCTCTATAAACTTTGCTATATCTTTTTTCATACCATTCCACCAATAAATTTCTCATAAATTATGGCACATCTTGGTAGCACCAGAATGAATAAAATATCACACGCCATACGCTTCAGCCATAATTCTCTGCCTTAAATTGTCAATATCAGGCACACACAATCTATTCTTAAATCTCAATACACCATCTCCCCTTTGGGAGAAGACCTCCACCTTTTGGTCTTTAACTGATTCTTTTTGTTCATTCAAACGAGAATCCATGTCCTATTTCTCCTTCACTTCCAAAACTAGGGAAGATTCGGAACTACTCTAAACCCAAACATTACCCTCAGCTGAGTCAAGCAATCTAACACCTAACCTATCCAGACAATGCACTTCGCAGGCTAACTCCTTCTTACCTTCCTCTACATGTGCTACACTACCCATGGACGACCTACTAAGAGCATCCACCACTATATTGTCCTTACCCGGATGATACAACACACTTATATCATAGACCTTTAGCAATTCTAACCATCGCCGTTATCAAAGATTCAACTCCCTTTGAGTAAACACATACTGCAAACTCTTGTGATTCGTAAAGACATCAACATGAACGTCGTACAAGTAGTATCTCCAGATTTTTAAGGCAAAAACTATGATATCTAATTCGAGATCATGGGTCAGGCAAAAACTATGATATCTAATTCGAGATCATGGGTCGGATAATTCTTCTCATGAGGTTTCAACTATCGAGAGGCATAGGATATAACCGTACCCTTCTGCACCAACACGCACCCCAAACCAACTCTCGAAGCATCACAATACACCATAAAATCATGTACACCATTAGGCAGGTTCATCACAGGGGCTGAAGTGAGTCGAGTCTTCAAATCTTAAAAACTCTTCTCGCAGGAATTTGACCACAGGAATTTAACTTTTTTGGGTTAACCGGGTCAAAGGAACAGCAATGGACGAGAAACCTTCCACAAAATGATGGTAGTAACCAGCTAGGCCTAAGAAACTCCTAATATCAGATGGAGAGATAGGTCTAGGCCAATTTTTCACAACTTTCACCTTTTGAGGATCAACTTGAATACCTTCAGAAGAAACAATATGACCCAGGAAGGCAACTGACCTTAGCCAAAATTCACACTTGCTAAATTTGGTGAACAAATGATGATTTCTAAGGGTCTGCAAGACAATTCGAAGATGATTTGCATGGTCATTTTCATTTTGGAAGTACACAAGAATGTCATCTATGAATACAATAACAAATATATCCAGGTACTGTCTGAACACCCAATTCATAAGGTCCATAAAAGCTGTTGGGGAATTTATTAGCCTGAAGGACATGGCCAGGAATTCAAAATAACCATAACGGGTGCGGAAAGCTATCTTTGCAATATCACACTCTCTGACTTTAAGTTAGTGATAACCGGATCTCAAGTCTATTTTTGAGAAATAACTGGCACCTTACAGCTGATCGAACAGGTCATCAATTCTGGGAAGAGGGTACTTGTTTTTAATGATGACCTTGTTGAGCTGATGATAGTCAATGCACATACGCAATGAACCATCTTTCTTTCACACGAATAGAATGGGTGTGCCCCAAGGAGACACACTGGGCCTTATAAAACCCTTATCAAGAAGATCTTTGAGTTGCTCTTCCAAATTCTTAAGTTCTGTGGAGGCCATACGATACAGAGGAATAGAAATAGGCTGTGTATCGGGAAGAAGATCAATCTCGAATTCTATCTCTTTATCAGGAGGTATCCCTGGGAGATCTTCCCAGAAAACATCAAGAAATTCATTGACAATGCTAATAGACTGAATATTCGGAGTCTCAGACTTAGTGTCTTTAACTCGAACCAAATGATAGACATAACCCTTGGATATCAATTTCCTGGCTTTAAGGTAGGATATGAAATGAATCTTGGGGGATGTGGAATTTTTAGACCACTTAAAAATTGGCTCATTGGGAAACTAAAACTTGATTACACGGGTACGACAGTCTATAGACGTATAGCAAGAGTGAAACTAATCCATACCTAAAATAATGTCAAAATCAACCATATCTAGTTCAATCAAATATGCAAACATGATTCTATTAAGGACAATGATAGGACACTTCTTATACACTTGCTTAGCAACAACAAATTCACCCACTGGTGTAAAAACTAGAAAAGTCTCAGGAATCTTTTCAGCACTGATTTTAAAATTCACAGCCACCAACGAAGTCACATAAGAAAGACTTAACCCAAGGTCCATCAATACATACACATCAAAATGAAATACACAAAGTGTACCAGTAACAACATCTGGTAAATCCTCCTGCTCCTAGCGGGGTGGTATAGCATAAAAGTGATTCTGGCGCTGACCACCTGCAATACTAGACGAGGCACCCTGAGGAGGAGTAGAACGAACTAAAGGGGATAGAGCACTAATAGCCTGACTCTGGGGACGAACATCACAACTTCCCTATCTGGTATATGGGCAATCCCTGAATCTGTAGCCCAACTTACCGCAACCAAAACAACCCCTCCGATCGACAAAGCACTCACCTGGATGGTTCCTACCGTACTTCAGACATAGGGGAGGACGAGGTTTGTTACTCACACTATCCTGGGACCTGGACATAGTAGGCCTATTACCCTGCTCCTACCTAATTCTGAATATGAGAGTACTGGCTGATGAAGGAGCTAACACAAGTGAACGACTTTGGAACTGAGGACAGATCCCTCTTGAAAATCTAGTTTGACTATACCCTTGCTGGTCTGATCTAACCCTCTTATTTGTCTTTACTCTTTCTCTCTCCTTTACCTTATCCGCTTTAATCTGCTGAGCATGTATCATTAGTCTAGAAAGGTTCATGTCCCTATTAAGTATAGTGAACCTACACTCTTTCATAACATAACCAGATACACCAGCCAAATCTTACTCATACTAGTTCTAGAATCAGCCATCATACCGGCAGCATACTTAGATAACTGGTTGAACTTACGATAATATTCCTTAACTGTCATAGAGCCCTATCTCAAGTTCATAAATTCTTCTAATTTCGCTTTCCTCAGCTTCGGGGGAGAAGAATCTATCTAAGAACGCATCCTGGAACAACTGCCAAGTCATGGGAGCGACATCCATCCCTCTACTCCTCCTCTACATATCCACCCAATCATATGCAATATCTTTTATTGGATAGGCAGCCAATTCAACATTCTCTTCCTCAGTCACGTGCATAATCTAGTGATCTTCCTCACTTCATCTAAATACATTAGTGGGTCTTCACCTACCTTCGACCCATAGAACTCAAGCGGATTCATCCACATAAAGTCATGAACCCAAGCTACAGCAGAATTATTCCCTTGTAGAGGTGGAACAGTAGCCTGGGTATTGGCTTGAGCATTGGCGGTAACTGCCTAGGCTAGCGCCTGGAAAGTTGCCCAAAATTTTACATGCGACACATGCTCATTCAAGGGGTCAACGAGTTGAGATTGTTCGTTGTTTTTGCGAGCTCTACGAAGAGGCATTTTCTATTGGCACGATAGACTTTTGAAAGAAAGAAATGACTTTTCCTAAAATGTCTTGTAGCCTCTTGCTCATAGATGTGGCGTGCTACACATCGATGATCAAGACTCTATGTAACGTGGCTTCTCATACTCCCTAGGACTTCTTAAACCTTAGTCTCTAATACCAAGCTTGTAACACCCCAAGATCCTATCCCGGGATGTCACACGGTGGTTAAGGCCACACGCGGCCTCAAGCTAACCCTCTAAGCCTGTCTTCACTTCTATAACTCACTATAATGATAATCACGATATAATAAGGAAGAATAATCATGTCATGAACATACTGGAATACAAAGAAATACTGTCCTGTATAATCAAAATACTGCAGTTCTGTACATACCGGTACTCTAGTCTGACAAAGGCTCTACTACATAAGACTGAGGATCCATTGGGACAGATCCCCCAACTGACTCGTACTGATCTGAAAGGAAACAACCATCTATTAACAAGACAAAATTAGGGACATAGGTCCTCGAACCATGAGGACTCACCAACTGCAGAAACATAGATGAAGGTACTCGAAGATCGCTGTTGCTGCTGAGACTGAGCACCTGAACCTACATCACAAGGAAATATAGAACATAGAAGAGTATGGGAATCAGTACTTGGGAATGTACTGAGTATGTGGGGGTGTATGCAATATTTTTAAATAATATCATAAATGTGTAAGAAAATCATGCATGCTAACAATAATGACTCTCTTTGCTTGAATTAGCTAAAACGTAATTTCCATAAATCATCAATTGTAACACATGCTTCATAAATCTCATAAATCATTGGTCTCAACTCAAACTCTTTGACTCATGGCTTAGAGTGACTCTGTAACTCATGAAACTTAGACTATTATGGACTTGGGAGTTTCTTATAACCGACATAAACCATGTGAGCCACATAGAGTCTAACATTTTTCCCTCCTAAGGAAGGAACCCCACATTGGCGGGAGTGTTATACTCTTGCTAGGGAGTATAACCTCAAACTTATCTCTGTGATCACAAACTCGGCTCTTTGGCCTTCAAATCTCAATCCTACGGTGACATATAGTTCTGGAAAAGTAGGATGCGCTGAACCCACACTTTCCACTCGGTGCTAAATACTCCTCCCAGAATCAGCTCAGAACGTATTAGAAAATCCACCTTAATCAACTGAAAGGTTTATCATGAAAACCAAATCATAAATATATCTCATTTGTAAATCATAATCAACTTGTGGATTCCTAACTCGACTCAATCTCAAAATAATCTTTCTCATCTTCAAGTACACTTTCTTATCAAATCATATCAAGTATCAAAACTTCAAGAAAACATCATAGAACTCGTTCTTGACCCTTAAGCTAAATATCAATATATATTCAATAGTCAAACTTCTCATGGAAAAGCATAAATTCTCAATTTAAGAAATAGGACAATGAAGTAGTCATATAAGTCAATCTTGTTTAGCTCAAATCTCATAAATCCTTGATAGAGTAATTTGGGTATAAACCCACTTTGCAAAAATCATGAAATTTAATAGAAATTAAATCTTTGGGCATAAGAACGAAAGAAGTGTTCTTGTTCAAACCCCACATACCTTGGATTATGATTTTTAAGATGAACAAGCTTGATTGGAAACTCTTCTTTACACTTTTGAGTTAAGTTTCTTGATGCCTTTGACTTGGAGAACTTAATTCTTGAACAACTTGGTGAAATCTTTGGAAAATTCTTGAATTTCTTCGAGAAGAATTGATTTAGGATTTTGGAAGAAACCCTAGTTTCTAGAGGGTTATGGAAGAGAAAGGAGAAAAAATAAACTTCTTTTCTCTACTTGGATATATATATATATACAAGACCAAAATGGGCGGAAATGACCAAAATACCCCTAAAAATGAGTTAAAAAATTGCCGATTGGGTCTGTGATAGTTGAACTGATGGTCCGTCAGAGGAACTGACGGTCCGTTAGAGGAACTGACGGTCCACCAGACCGTCCGTCACTCGAGTGCCAAAACTAGGACATTCTACCTTGACATGACGGTCGAAGTGATGATATGTCAGGAAACTGACGGTCCACCAGATCGTCCGTCACTCGGGGGCTAGAAACGGGATATTCTACCTCGAGTTGATGGTCTGTCAATTTTTTGGCGGCCCATCATTTTGGCCGTCGCACGATGGCCAGAAAAAAAGGTTACTTCCTTGGCTTGACGGGACAATTGATGGTCCACCGAGGACTTGGCGGTCCTTCAGGTCTACCGTAAGGCCTGGGCGATTCCGACATCGCTTAGTAAAACGACCATAACTTTCTCGTCCGATGTCGGATTTTGATAAAATTAGTATTGATGGTAAGATTATTCAATGCTCTACATAACAAAAAGTAGAAATTAGAGAAATACAACACAATATAAACATCAATTACTTTGAAAGTCACCCCTATCCACTCAAAAGACAGATTTAGGCTTAAGGAATGATCAGGGTATTACAGTGAGTTTTTAAGGGGGTAATAATTTTAAATAGTTGGGGGGTGGGGGGTCATAGAACACCAGTGAAGTTAGATTGTGTAGTATAGGTTGGGTGGGGGGAGGGGAGTCTTTAGACCATTTTCTCAAATAAAAAAAAAAGAAAAATATTGAAAAAGAAAGAAAAATAGAATAAGAAAGAAAATTAAGGAGAGAGCCTATGGATTATGTTTAATTGTCAAGAGTAGGGATGGGCGTTCGGTATTCGATTTGGTATTTTCATAATTCGGGTTTGGTAATTCGATAATCGGTAAATGAAAGTAAATACCAAATACCATACCATTAAACTTCGGTTTAATAATTCAATAATCGGTAAATTAAATTTTGGTTCAGTACGGAATTCGGTATTAACTTATTAAAGTTGGACATGCTTATAGTGATCTTATTTGGTGATAATAGTGGTGATTTCCAACCAACATTTTGAGAAAAAATCAATTTTGTATGGTAGTTTTACACCAGAATAAATCAATTTTGTTTGGTCTTATTACAAGTTGATATGTGTGGCTCAATTAATGAAACACCTTAAAACCTATGTTATTGTAGTTTGATCCAGCTCCAAGAAGGGGAGAACTTGATGTAACACGAATAACATTTACATCAAACTGGATGTAACACGAACTGAATATAACGAACTAGATGTAAATGTGATGCAAAGTCATAATATTACTTCTTCAAATATGACGGAGAGCAATATATGTTATGTTGTCTGCCAAGTGCTGAGTTTTTCGATAATTTCCATCTATTGTTGACATGTGAACACAAGGATCAAAAAGGCTTGACCAAGTCCCCTTGGTTAAAGCCATATTCCAACCTATGTTAGGAATATTAGAGTTGGGCAAGTGCAGTCAGCAATGGTGTTATGTATCATGTCATGAAGACTTCTTTTCTGTTGTTCCCTTCCACGCCCTAATTTTCATTCTTAGCGTGATATTTCGTCAAAAGTTTTCATATGTTGGTTGCAAGGAAGTCTGCTGTGTAAAGTTAAGAGTCTACTTTATGTTTATGTTTAATAGTTCAAAGTTTGTTTGAGCAATATTCACACAAACATGTGGCCTTTGGAGTATGGACTAGGGATGTGGCCTATGAGTCACTTAACTATTATTGAATATTCAGGAAATACCAAATACCAAACGGTAGTAATATTTTTTACCAATCACGAACCCAAATACCATAATTTTAAAATTTTACGCCTAAATACCATCCCAAATACCAAATTACCGAATATCAATTACCAAGTTTTTTGGTTTAGTACGGTAATTTGGATTCTGATATTTTATGTCCACCCCTAGTCAAGAGAGACTATAAATTGTAATTAATTAAAATTTAAGCTAAATAAGATAATTAGAAGTTTATGTTTTTTAAGTCATGTAGTTATCCCATTTTAAAATACTTTTCCTATATATGAATCAAAATACAAAGTCACCCTTACAAGCCCATTCCATATAATTTTCTGGGATTTTTTCGCCTAGGCCCAAGGTCCAGAAGTTTACTTCTCCGCCCACTAGGCCCGAAAGTCGTCAATCAAGTAGAAAGCATTTTTTTTGAAAAAAATACATAACACTATATTTTATCTTAATTAAATTGCATAATATGTCTATCATTTTGTATTAATTAATTAAAATCCTTTATTTTTAAAACTGCTAGATACATTCATAAATTCATAAATTTTTGGATATATAATTATATATATCTCTGTTTGGTTTAATTAATGTATTATCTATCTCGATCATATAGTTTTAGAAATAGATATATCTCAATAATCAAAATTATATATCTCAACTTAAAAATCATGTACCCAAATACTAATTATGTATTCAAATAAAAATAAAGTAATTAACTATTATATTTTTAACTTTAAAATTATGTATTTCAATTTTAAAATTATATATTCCAATACAATATATCTGAAAATTGCAAAACAAGAAGTAATTAAGGGTAAATATTTATGTAAGTTTTTTTTTTTTAACGAATTAGATCTCATTCTTGGTCTGCTTCAGATACCAGCTTAGCAGAAGGACGCGTTGACCTATCCATATATATAAAGAGTGAGAGAGGCCCTATATGATATCCTTGTCGGAGATCGCCGGAGGAATTTCACCGGTGGATTTCGAAATTTAATTCCCGGTATGATCTGGCTTCCTTGCTCTCTCTTATCATTCAGTCCCAGAGATGCAATTGTAAAACAGAAAAAATTATTCTCTCAGTTTTGGTGTCGGTGGACGTGTGGTAGCGGCAAAAGGGACTCGAACTCGAATTGAGCTGCTGATATATATATATATATATATATATATATATATATATATATATATGGCTTACAGGAGGAAACAGCAGGTGCCTAAGGTTTCTACCATTACGAGTGATTTTGAAAGTCCGCCACCACTTCCCGATGAAAGTTCTTCTTCTTCATCTGCTTCTTCCCTCGCTGCTAAGGCCATAAGAGCATCATCGGCCTATATAGACTCTTCTCTTTCATCCGCTTATGGTCAGTCAGCTCTTTTATCTCCTCGCGACTCTAATCCTTCACGATCTGCTGCTCCTCTTTCAACAGCGTACAATGATTCTTCTCTCCCCCCCTCTTATGGTCAATCAGCAGCTCTTTCATCTCCTGGCGTACGATTTTCTGCTCCGGTTTCAACTGCTAAGGTTAGCTCTTGCTTGCTTTTTAGGGTCTACACATAATACATTTAGAGTGTTCTTTTGGTTAGAGTGTTTTCTTGGGGGGTGGGGGTGGGGGGCATTTTACGTGCTCCTTTTCATAATACACAACTGCTGCT
>NC_061119.1:94755872-94764166 GCF_002878395.1 Capsicum annuum
GGTCTGTAACTAGTTATGTATTATTGTCATCTCTGATATGTAAATTAAAGTTGGCATTCAATTTTCTTTAGCTACATATACAGTACAGTAACTAAATGTTTGTTGCAGAGTACAATGTTCTTCTTCTTTCATATCCTTGGATGATATGGAAAATGATAAAGACCGGATTCCAATATTTGGGAAGGAAAGATGTGGAGGGATGGGGAACAGGAAAGTATCTTTCCACCAACTAGGAGGTTGGGTGGGGGAATCATAAGATCAGTGATACATATTTATTTTCTTGCGTCTGCAATTTCAAGTTTATCTATTTTTTCAATAACCAGGTGTCCAAACCAGCTTTTCATTGGGCACCTACTATCTCCACCAACATAGGTACTGGGCGACTCTATCTACTAAGGTTTGGACACATAGGAAGAAATCACATTGTATTTTTTGTATCCACAGGGATATCTGATACCCCATGGTTCTCAATCTAATTCATAGACCACTAGGCCACACCCTTAGATGCTTCAAGTTGTACCCTTAGATGATATGGGAAAAGCTTAAGGATGATCAACTTCCAAGATTAGGAAAAGAAAGAAGTGTAGAGGGATGGGGAATGGGAATCTTTCCACCAGCTGGGGCCTGGTGAGAGGGTAAAGGATTGGACAGAAAGACGATTCGTAGAAGTTACTGACCTTGGTATCAGTTGTTTGACTTTGGAATTGTCTCTTTTACAGTTGATAAATGAGTTCTCCTTGCTGTAAGTACTCTTTTTAAATGCAGGATTCGTCCAGCTATGAGTATACATCAATGAAAAACTTGAGTGAATCCAAACAAGGGATTTGGGGAGTATTGGCTAGGAAAGCTAAATCTATTATTGATGATAATAATACAGGGAAACCACATGTAAGCGAAGTACGAACAAGGATGATGGAACATATGCCTGATAGTGCAACCATTGGTCAGGTAAGAAATTTATTTTGAAATTGAAAATTTTATGGTTGCATTTTTACGAAAACTTGGTCTTTGTCTATGTGGTGATGGTCTACGAGTTAGAATTTGGGGTTACAGATTCTGAATTTTGCACCTTTACTTGGATTGCAGCAATATGACAGAAAGCAGTTGCCTGAAAGCCATAGAAAAGCTGAGGGCCATAAACTACAGAAGGGATTAGATGCTCTTACATCTTCCCTTAATTATATTGGTGGGACCATCGGGAATGCTTTTGAGGTATGCTTTTATACATATTTTAAACTTTTTGAATGTACTAGTTGTGTGGCTATGAAAAATATTTAAATTCTATCACTCCACTGCGCCTCAAGACAAATTTATTAGGTGGTTTACGTGGATTGTTCCAACACTAGTTTATTAATGTTTATAAGGCTAGAGGTTAAAATTCACATTTATTCCTTTATGTATATACAAGTCTCTAGCCATTATATAATTACTGTTGAAAAATGTTTGACCTATCATAAGTGTAACAACGAAAACTTAAGTCCTAATTTATCTAGTTGGTATCACACATATTGAATCCCTTGGTTCCATCGTTTTTGGTTTTCAGTTTTTATAAAAAAAGAGCCGAGGGTCTATTGAAAACGGCCTCTCTATCTTCACAAGGGTAGGGTTAAGGCTGTGTACACACCACCCTCCCTAGACCCCACTTGTGGGATTACTCTAGCTATGCTGTTGTTGTCTTTATAAATCATATAAAAAATGTGTTAGGGTCTTAGCTACGTTCGTATTAATCTGATAGGTTTTAGGTATTCTGGAATAACTTTGACTTTCAAAAAATGAGAAGGTAAGTAGCTCTGATTTGTTAGAAAGAAAGTCATATAGTTGAACACTTTATGCTGCAATACAAGGGATTTGTTCTTTTATTCGTAAATTTGACAAGCCAACTTAAAAGCCTGGAGTTTTTCTTATGTGACAGTGGAAAACTTTGTAGCTAATTGCCTTAGATTCATGAGTACCAAGACATATATCAACTGTTGATGAAGGGCGAGTGGATGGTTTATTTGAGGCAGCTGTATTGTCGAAATGGTATCATGCAACTTAGGGTGATCTTAAAGCTACCACCCAATAGGTTTTGACAGAAGATGGTGATTTCTAGTGATCAGATTAAAGGTCTTGAGGAAAGGAAGTGGAGTACAAGCTTCACTGTTGACTGAATTGAGGATGAATGAATTGTTAACTGCAAATGACTCAATGATAATTCCTTTCTCCAACTTCTCTTGATGCACGCAGCTATTCTGACAATAAAACACAACTAAAATATGTACTCAAATTCATATCAAGTGAGACAAAACTTTGGTTATGCTGAACCTAAATTTCTGTGCTTAGAAAGAAGTCTTTGGATGTAACTTATTGCATTTCCTGGATTGTTGCATATGTACGAAATGTTTGCTGGAGTAATATTCAATTCTTTGAGCATCTTCATTTATCATGTTGCAAGAAAAGAAGCCTCTAACCATGGGGTTTTCATCGTCAATATGCTTTAATGCTAATATTGCATTGTAATAGGGAGCCAAACGCACTTTCTTACGATATATTCATCAAAAAGAACTTTGAACCTTTTCAATATTGGGTATTATCATTTACTGCTAAATTCTATTTCATGGACTACTAAGTGTGCTCTCCAATCCAAAGCAGCGTGTTCAAATATTTTTATCTTAACTGTTATCTAGTGGCATAATTCACCACTATACTTCTATTGCTTTATTCCATCAGAATTTTTCTATTGATATTTGAACTGTTTAGAAAAATGAATAGCAGCAATAAAGATAGAACATTTTCCTATCTTCTTTATACAGAAACGTGGCCTCGTCTTCTTTGTGTTAATGTTGATATTATTATTATTCTTTAAGTGCACTCAAGTAGATATATTTTGTTTATTCACCTCATAACCATTGATTGGCTTCAGCATCCGCGTTCTAGCTCCTTTTGCTTAATATCTGTTCGGACACGCTGATTCTCTTATTAAGATAGAATATCTGGATTTACCTTCACAGGAGGGTCTTACAGTTGTGGAGAATCGAACCGCAGATATCATTCAGGAAACCAAAAAGCTGCAATTAAGGAAAAAAGATAGCAGCTTTGTTCCGCAGATTAATGCTTCAATGAGTGGTGCACGTCAGCAACAGCATATGCGGGCTCACATGCAACCCCAGATACAGACTGATTTGGAAACTCAACTCAAGGCATCTCGCGACGTAAGGTGGCAACTGTGTTACACTGGTTTAGCAGTAAATTATCATGCTTTAGGGTTTCAAGCCCGATTCTAATTGTATTGATAAGTATCCATTACATTGCTACTTTGAAGCAAATAGTCCAACAGACATAATATATGTCCCTGGAGTCTCTTGTTGGCTTTGATGTGCTTATGTCTTTATCTGCTCAAGTGCGTGACTTTGTCAGACCTAGTAATGGTTACCTGCTTTGACTCTCTATGTTTCTTTTTGTCCACTGAACAGATCCAGGAGATGTCCTGCTTTCAATCTTTTCTCTTGTTCTTGTGTAATAAGGGGTTCTTTCATTTTTCATATTTCATACTTCGTTGGTCAACATTAGAGTCCGAAATATATTGTTCACCGTCATTTTGGAAATATTACAATAGGTAATATACTTGCATCTCGTTGTTGATTGAGGACTTCTACTGAAATTTTTTATTTGGATTACTTTAATCCATCTCTCTGTTATGACTTTGGGATCAGTGAAGATCCTAGAGAGGGAAGTTTCTGAGAGCTTTCCTGAATGTTTACTGGTTTTATGTCTTGGATGTTACATGTATTGTTTGTGAGATGCATGATATGTCTGTTTTGGGTTACAGGTTGCAATGGCAATGGCTGCAAAAGCAAAGCTTCTTCTTCGGGAGCTGAAGACTGTGAAAGCCGACCTGGCTTTTGCTAAAGAGCGTTGTGCGCAGCTTGAAGAAGAAAACAGAATTCTTCGAGACAGTCGTGAGAAGGATGGCAATCCTGAAGATGATGATTTGGTATTCCTACTCCCTTGCTCAACTCAAAGGATTAGAATTAGCAAAAAACACAAAATAATAACAGGAACTATGAAATAATCCAGTTCATAAACTTTCTTCAATTCATTTAGAGGTTTAAGGCAATTGCATTTTGCACTTTTATGTTTCCTCAGCTGCATTTTTCAGCGGCAGAAGTTTCAATATCCTTCTTGTGCCCAATGGCACTGGGATATCCTGGACCTACTTTTATGGGGTTTCTCGGGGGATGGGCCTTTTTGCTTTGTCACCGTAACAAATGGCATGCAGTGATAAGGCATTTGTGCCTGCTTTTTCTGGCACTTTTTTCAGATTTCTGTTATTTTTGAAACGTTGTGTTTATGGTAGTAAATTGTGGTTATGATATGAACCTATCAGATAAGGCTCCAGCTCGAGACACTTTTGGCAGAAAAGGCCAGGCTGGGTCAAGAGAACTCAGTCCTTACACGGGAGAATCGTTTCTTGAGGGAGATCGTTGAATACCACCAACTCACTATGCAGGATGTTGTCTACCTCGATGAAAATAGTGAAGAGGTGACTGAAGTGTACCCCATAAAGGTACAAAAGTGATATGCCATTACCTCAGCAGATTGTCTGTCTTCTTCAAGCTAACTAGCTCCTGTGACCCCAGGTTAAGTCCACAAGTAACTAAGGATAACGTATCTCATGCTGTGTCATCCTTAGAGCCGAAGGAAGTTTTGTGTGATGTCACCTCTCTGGGCTCTGTAATCCAAATTTCTGCTGAAGATGATTTAGGAAGACACTGATTTCCAGTTGCTGATCTTGTCCAATCGAAAGTGTGAATGGGTGTTCAGTTTGATTTCTTTTGGTTGAATCTGGCCATCCCAAACTTAATATGTATTGACCTTTCTTGTATCATTTTTTGGTTTATTTTCTTGGTAGGAAAGGCTATGAATTGTGGCTCGTTTAGTTATGCTGTACTCTTGCTGATTTTCTCTGCAATGATGTGGAGGTTATTCTACGAATGTATATTAATATATGAAGAATTGATATTATGTTTTTTTTTTTTTTTTTTTTGGTTTAATTTGGGATTTTATTAATTAACGATGAAAAAAAAATAAAAAAATGTGTGTACACAAATGGACCAACCCATTCTAAGAAGTATCTGCAAATCAAAAACAAATAAATCAAGTAGGCCCAATACTAATAAAAAAGAGCCGACCGTCTTTTGCTTCTTACAAAACCCGATAGAGTAGGGTTTCCTATTACATTTTTCTTCCGCCATATCTTCCAAAACCTGAGAAATGTTGTCCTTGCCATTGTTCAACCTTAACTTTATCTTGAAATTACTTTGCGTAATCAATACTCTACCTTGGATCATCTGGGAATCATCTCAAATCAGCTAGATCAACTTTCAAAGTAAGTATTTTTTTCTGTTATTTGTCTTCTCCAACTCCTTTCATATCTCATTCTTCATCTTTTTGTGCTCCATAGCTGTGCTCTCCAGTTTTGAGAATTTTAAATGTTTTTGGTGCTTCATTGAGGGTTTGAGACCCCTGAGAGTAAATATACATCCAAGTAAGCTAATCCTCCATTCTGCTTTGATATACTGCTTCAAATGCATGTAGTAACCTCCTCTTTTCTTGTAGCTATGGCCAGTAGGGAGATGACAAGTTGCATTAGTTGGATTGTATTTTCTTCCTCAGGGTTATCACTTGCACAACTTGAAAAAACCCTCCCCTACACTGGGAATCCTTTTTGCTGTCTACATTAAAATAGGCTAGATAGCTATGTACTGTTTTTGAAGCAACTGTGTTATGTAAATACTTGCATGTAGACAAGTTTATCTTTAGTCTTTTCAGCCTTTTCACCCCTTTGTTGGTGTTACTCTTATGTAAAGACATTGCATTTTATCATTGTTTAGGATCTTCTTACCTGTGACTTCTAGTTGCTTAAACATTGTGATTGTGAGATCCCCTTTATCTATTGCCTGATTTATGAGATGATCCGCTAACTGATTACCTTCTCTCATGATATGTTGAATCTGTACCTGCCTGTTGTTAAGTAGTTCCCATATTTGGTCTATGTAAACCGACAGATCCCAAGGATATCTCAATTCCCTCAACAGAATTTTTTGAACAAACAGTGAGTTAGTTTGAATCACTACTTTGCTATAGCTGGATTTATTGCAATGTAATACTACTTGTAGTATAGCCATTGTCTCTGCCTCTACATTAATAGTGTCTGCAATTCTAGCTCCCTGTGCATAGAGCAAATCTCCTTGCTCATTTCTTAAAGCAAAAAGAATAGGAGCAAATACCAGGATTTCCTCTAGAAGTTCCATCTGTATCATATTTCACCTAAACCTCCTCAAGAATTTTCCACAGAACTTTAGTGATCTTCAACTTAGTTTTCCTCTGCTTCAATTCATTCACTATTTCTGGCCATGAAAAGGGAAACTCTTGATTTGGCTTTCTGACTTTAAGCAATACTCCAATATTTTTGGTGACATTGAATATTGCTTTTTGCAATGAGCTGCTCTTTTCTTTATGCTTTATGCTATTCCTTCTCTTCTACGGCTCCCAAATGATCATAATAGGGATAGCATAATAGTATGCCTTTGCTCTCCTCCTTCTATCAGTATTCCACTATGCTAATATAATTTCTCTAAATCTCATCCCCTCTATCCTAATACCTGCAAAAGAAGAGAAATAGAACCATGTTATGTTAGAAAGTGGGGCTTTGTAAAACACGTGTGAAATGGTTTCTTGCTCTGGATTAGTACAACACCAGCACCTAGAAGGTCCTTGAAGACCCCATCTTCTCAAATTTTCATCCACTGGCACTTTTTCTTTCCATATTTTCCATATTAGGAAAGCTATTTTGAATGGTAATCCCTTAATCTTGATATGCTTAAATATATTATTCTTTTCTTCCTTCTATCTGATGTATTGCCATGCTGATTTAACAGTAAAAGAACCTGTTGTTTCAAGAATCCAGATAGGTCTATCTGTTCCTGATGACCTGATTGGTGGCTGAATTCTGTCAAGAATATGATCTTTCATTTCCTGATTTAGCAACTGAGAAAGCAACTACTCATTCCATCTTCCATCTCCCATTAAGTCTTTCACCTTTTGATACCTACTATCCCATTCTCCACTTATCTGAATATGTGTATATAGATTTCCATAACCTGTTCAACTATCAAACCATAGACTTGCTTCTCCATTCTTTAGCTGCCACAGAATTTGATGCTCAATAAGCTCTCTAGCTTGTAGCATCTTGTTCCAAACCTGAGACCCTCCTCCAGGCTTTCACAAAACTTTATTAAAGTGATGCTTTTTGCAGTATTTATTCTGCATGTATGCACTCCATATTGAGCTTTTACTTCTAAAATTCCACCATAACTTGCAGAACAATGCCATAGACAGATCTTGAACTCTTCTAAACCCCAACCCTCCTTCTTCTTCAGGTAGACATAAAGAATTCCACTTCACCTAATGTCTACTTTTTCCTCCTATATGACTACTCCAGAAAAATTGAGCAACCATTTTCTGAATAGTAGTCATAACAATCAAAGGAAGATTCATAACTGATAAGCAATGTACTGGAATACTTTGACGTACATGCTTAATAAGAACTACTCTTTCTGTAAAACCTCGCAAAATTTCCTCATAGTTTGAGCCTTAGAGGATGTGGAGTGAAGTGTCATTCCGGCCTTAAAAGTTTGAGAGGTGTCTTCCTAAGTGTGAAATATTTTGAACCATGTGGAATTTCCCTAATATCGAATTTTTGTCACGTAGAGCATTGAGTTAGCTTTCCAACGATACCAATTTCGTCAAAATCTGACATCGAACGAGGAAGTTATGGCCGTTTTATTGAACGTTGTCGAAATCAGCCAGGTTTGACGGACGATTCGATGGACCGTCAAGTCTGCGATGGTGGTTGGTAGATCCTAGGCTTGAATCTAGATGTTTGTTCAAGGTAAAGAAAGTATGTAAGCTCAAAAATAGCAATGCGGGAATTGTAGAGGTAAATTGGTAGGTTGGGCGAGTTTGATGACTTAGGGAAATACACTAGTGGGAGAGTTGTACCATATAGACTCGTAGTTCAGGTTGAATGGAGGGACTGGAGATCTAGTCATTCGACAGGTTAGATCATAGAGCTTGTATGTATCCTTATCCCTGTACTTGTATCTTATTTTTTTGCATGAAATTGATTATTAAGTTCATGGTTTTGAAATTAGGTTTTGGCATAATTGAGGTCTTGGACATGATTACTCATTTAAGTGATTTTCTATGCGTTATAATGCTTTATTCATGCTTTACTAAAAGTTTTTGAACCT
>NC_061119.1:94767166-94812454 GCF_002878395.1 Capsicum annuum
TACTGCCTACAGTTTGCTACATTTATCACTATTCACATCTATTATCCAAGTATAAAACAGTGTATTTACAGTTGAGCTTCTATGTATAATAGAATCGTATCATCTACAACAAAAATAATTCAGTCTGAGATGAAATTGTATGTAGGCTTTAATACCATGGCGCTGAAGCAACATTTTGAAAAATAACTTTTGGAACTTGAAGAGGAAAGAAAAGCAGTGCAGCTAATAAAAATTAATGAAAATATTATCACACATTGTCATCTAAGCTTGTCAAACTGATGTTCCCTTTTGTGAACCGACCTTGTGATGCAGCAAGAGCGAGATAGATTATTAGCTAAGGTTGATAACCGTGCAGCCAATACCGATGGACAAGAAATAAAATTGCAATACACATTCCCAGAAACTAAAGTCCCTTGATGCGTAGGTCTGGCCAACTGTACCATGTTCATTGTATAGGTGTGAGTGTCGTGATTAACTCTATTATGTAAAACATTTTTTCTGACAGATATTATGTTTCTTAGTTGAATACCCAAATAAATGGACTCCAGTTTGTTGTCTTAAATTCTTGTCAACCTACTCTGCTCATAATTTGTTCATTTATATAGCTTTTACTGCCAAAATTCTCTCATATTTTACGATTATACAAACTAATATAGGTCTTTTATGTTTCCCATTTGATAATGGAAATTTGCTGAGGCATATAAGTCTTTCCATGTTGGAGAGAAACTCGCCAATGAGCTTGCAACTCCATATGACAAGAGCAAATGCCACCCCGTTCCTTTGTCTACTAAGAAGTATTGTATAGGAATGAAAGAAACGTTTAAGGTCTGCGATGAACGAGAATTCCTACTAATGAAGAGGAATGCGTTTGTATACATATTAAAGATGTTTCAGGTACCGACTACTTGGTCTATTAGAAACATAATCAAGGAATGTATGTTGGTGCTCTCTTTATCGTGGTCGTTACGATCATGTCTAACAGAATGGCTGAGATCAACCTGACTATTTTAAAGCTTTCCGACTTCTTAAAGCAAAGGGACCTCCTCTTTAACCCTTCATTGGCTTTTTCCCTTCCAATATCGATTCCCAGAACCCCTATAACATTTTTGAGTGTGCTATGTGGACATTCCTGACATATTATGTCATGGGATTTGATCCAGATATTTCAAGGTAAGCGGCGAAAAAGGCAATACAAAATAATAATTAGATTGCCATTATAATTTCATGAGTTTTAAGGGACTACTACTTTTTTGCAGATTGTTCAAACAGTTCTTCCTTCTCGTACTAGTACACCAGATGGCATCGAGATTGTACAGATTCATTAGAGATGGGAGTCGCTAGCCTACAATTTGGAACATTTGCACAGGTTTTACAATTTGTATTTTCTAGATTTATACTCTCTAGAGGTATACTTTAAGATGTTTGCACAAATTCATTTTCTTGTTCAATCAGACGTACGCTTATTTACTATTGTACAAGTTATGATAGAGGATGTGAAGAAATGGTGGATCTGGGGTTACTTGATCTCACCATTGATGTATTCTGTGAATTCAATTCTTGTGGATGAATTTCATGGGAAGAAGTGAAAACTTGTAAGCTTTTTATCCCAAACCACAAGCAAATAGCTAATTTTCTCATATATATCATATCCACTTTTAATTAAAATAGTTCGTGCCAAATGGAAATGAGACACTAATTGGACATTCTGTAGTAAGAGCTCGCAGATTCTTTCCAGATGCATATTGGTATTGGAAAGGTGTTGTGGAACTTATTGGATTCATAATAATCTTCAACATCTATTACAATATTGGACTCGTTTACCTGAATCTATCTCTTATGCCTTTACTTGGTTGGTGTATGACTTAAAAGAATTCTTACAAAGGGGGATAATACTGTATTTCTTAAATATCTTCAGCTTTTAAGAAGCCACAAGTTATAAAATCAGATGAGAACTTGTGGCTCGTGAGGCTTTTCTTTTTTATGAACAACTAACTCAACATTCTAATGAAATGCAGGAAATAAAATACCAAGGTTCCACTGAAGATAGATTGGTACTTCTAAAGGGTGTGAGTGGAGATTTTCGGCCAGTTGTTCTCATAGCTTTGATGGGTGTTAGTGGTGCTGGTAAAACAACATTGATGGATGTCTTGGATGGAAGGAAAACAAGAGGATATGTTAATGGTGATATCAATATTTTTGGATACACTAAGAAGTAAGAAACCTTTGTACGTATCACTGCGACAACAATGTGAAACAATTTTACATTGAGCAGAACGTTGACAAAGATTAATGGGCATGTTTTTTTTGTAGGTAGAGAAAATGAAGAAGCGAATGAGGAGATTCAATAAAATGAAGAAGCGAATGAGGAGAACATTGAAGAACGTCAAGATTTTAGATTGTTTTTGTAACTTGTTCTAGGACATTTTTGAAATCGACAAGACAATGAAATTTATGTCGTAATTTACTATTTTCTAGTTGTTATATGGATATTAATTACTATGGCTAGCTTATATTTTAGATATACAATTTTAATGATGAACATTGATAACTATTTTGTAATTCTTAATATAAGCTTTTATCTTGTTTTTGAGTTTATTGGTAATTATTACTATCATTGAAGGGCTATATATTGTTGAAGCAAATTAAATTGTTGCAATAGCAACTTAGAACCACTATAGAATAATTAATTGTTGATATCGATAAAAACAACTGTTGTATAAGACCCTATGGAAACAACTTGTAAGCCGTTGTTATAGAGTATATATGTTACAGAAAAAAACCATAGCATTAACGACAAAACTATTGCAATAGTATCAAGTGAGTTGTTACAATAAATATAAAAACCGTTGCATAAAATTCTTTGGCAACGGTTTATTTCGTTGAAATCAAGTGAGTTGTTACAATAGATATAAAAACCGTTGCATAAAATTCTTTGGCAACGGTTTATTTCGTTGAAATTGATGTTAAATAAGTGTTGCGGTAGTAACCGTAAAAACTATTTGTACATCCTTATATAGCAATGATTTATGAAGCCGTTGCAAAAACTGTAGAAATAGAGCTATGTCCACGCGATCTAATGAAACGGTTTGTTAACCATCGCAATACATCTATAGCAATAGTTTCCTCATCTACTGCAACGGTTTTGCCTGTGTCGCCATAGACCTAATTTTTAGTAGTGTTCCCTCAACCCAAATCGTCCATAACACGAATTGGGACATCATTTAGGGCATTATTTTCCCTACTTCTTAAAATGCCTCTCAAAAAAACCCTCCTCTCTCCCCCAATATATAAATTCATTTCCTTTCTCCTCATGAAATCAAGAATTCAAGTCCTCCAAGTTCAAGAACCTTTAAGAGAGTATCAAGATTTGGTGTTTATCTTTCAATTGAAAGGTATAAGGTATGTGAGATGTTCATTCATGGGTTTTCTTTCACCCATGGAGCTCAAAAGCACTCTTTTCGATTAAAGATTGAATCTTTCTATCATTATTGTATTTTGTATTGCTTAAGATGGGTTTAATTCCTGTTTTCATGGTAATTTAAATTCATTTCAGTCCATGTATGATCCCATGAAAGATTTTAAATAACTCATGCTATGAATATGAGTTTTCCCATGCGTTATTCAAGTGAATTTTATGATGTAATCTAATTTATGATTCTTAGCAAGCATTCCCATGTTAAATTCATGATCCCCATAAGTTTGATAAAATTATTATGCTTATGGGTTTTGAACAATGATCCTTTACTATAGTTTTAAGCTTGTTATTACATTCAGTGATTATGCAGTGCTGGTGGCTTATAAACACCCGATACCTACGTGTTTTAAATGATTTTCATATTTTCCAGTATGATTTTGTTAATCCATGATTATTCCTATTTATACAGTTATTATGATCATAATGAGCACTATCAATTATGAAATAATATTTGGTTAAACTTAGTCCAGCTTTAGTTCCAGTGTTAGTTTAGGTGGGAGTAGGATTTAGCGCGAGCGAATATAGAGATGGAGGCTTCCCCATCAGTTAGGCAGAGTCGTTAGTAGTAGTCCCTGTATTCTAGAACTACGTAGCCCGAATATGATATGAGAGGTCACCCATCAGTTTAGGCTTAACTTCCTCTCACGGGTCACCCGTTAGTTTAGGATTGAAATCCTGGTCCTTCGGGAAATTATATTAGTGAATCCACACAGCTAGTGTTAGTACTCATCACATAGTACTGACACCCTTACAACTGGGGTTACAGGTTAGACCCTAATTAGCTCAGATTGGGGCATGTCAATTAGATGATATCTCCCACAGTCTCAGTACAGTATTCAGTATATTTTTAGTTCAAGTTTGCTTGACTAAGTATACAGTCTTTCAGATATTAAGTTTTACAACATTCAATTTTTCAAATTACAGATTTATCTCAGTAACATAACAAATATATACTTAGTCTTGCATTCTCAGATATTACAGTTTTTATGCATTCATGTTCAGTTATCTTTTGCTATTCAGTTAGTTTTTATTTCATATGCACAGTACCCCATGCATATCAGCCTGCCCTCATCTCATATACCGATACATTCAAAGTACTAACCGCATACTTTTCTTTGCGCTATGATGTCTTATATCATAGTTTCGGGCACATGGTTTTCCAACCGCAGTTAGACAACTCAGCATAATCTAGTAGTTATAGTGGTGAGTCCCCATCCATCGAGGACATGTTATAATTATTCAGTTATTTTAGTATTTTATTTTACTCAGTCAGTCAGAGTTAGTTGGGAGTTTGTACCATCAACTCCTCAGTTATTTTAGAGGCTTTTAGTTAGTTAGATAATTACTCAGGGTTATCAGTCTTATCAGATATTTGAGATTTATGATTCATTTGTATTTTTAGTATTCAGACTTTATGGCTTTATCAATTATTTCCTTCATATGTCCATTATTATTATTTTATTTAGTGCTCTCAACAGGTACCAGTACATAGGTTAGCTTGTGGTCACTTGTGACCGTAAGCATTATTGTCACAACTAGGGGGTAGCCTCGGGTCATGATAAAAATTGGCATCATAGCCTAAGGTTTTTAAGTGTTCTAGGAATTCTGAAAGCTGCATTGAGTAGAGTCTGTACCATGGGTGTTAAGCGCGCCACACTTATGGATATGAGGCTGTGCGATGTTTTAGGAAAAGTTTTCCTTATTTTGGTATTCATGTTTTACGAAAGAGCATGAGCTCTATTTAAACTCTCTTTTTGAGTTATCTTTTATTTTGTTTATAGACAATGCCTCCCAAAAGAAACAATGAAAGAAAGAACTGGAATCAGCTCGCACATCCTCATGTTCAGGAAAACCTACTGAATGAGCATATCTATCATGCCGAATTCAGAGCTATTTTCACTGCCTTAGCTTATTCAGTAGTTTCTCAGAACAATCAGAAAGTTGTTGTCCTATCTAGGCTTATGGTTCATACACAGAATATTGAGGAGGGAAAGTGTAGGGAGAAAGAAAAAAAGAGTAAGAGGGCTAGAACAAGTATTTCTCCGCCAAGCTCAGAGGGTGTAACCCTTACCAATTCTGTCAAAAATTCTCATCCCCAGCTCCATCTTTAGCTAGTGCACCAGTGCCTAAATTTAGATAAGATAATCGGGATAGGGCGCTAGGCTCTAACTTCGAGGGTAGTGTGAACAGTGATCATACTAACCCACTCTGTGGGTAATGTAGGAACCATCAGGGTGTGTGTAGAGTTTGCAGTGATGTGTTTTGGATGCTTCAAGTTAGGCCACAGAGTTAGAGATTTCCCATAGGTTGGTCAGTAGGGTCATTCCAATCGTCCTCCAGTTCCAGATGGTCGCATAACTCAGCAGGGTGCTGCTTCCAGTGCAACCAGTGGGCAGCATCAGGATAGGTTATATGCCTTCCAAACTCAACACGATCAGGGGAGTTTTCCTGATATAGTTATGGGTACCTTACAAGTCTTTCATCTCTATGTTTATGCTTTATTAGATCTGAAAGCATCACTCTCCTTTGTAACTCCTTCTCTAGTAGTCAATTTTGATGTTAGTCCCGAATCTTTAGCAGAACCTTTCTTAGTGTCTACTCCATTAGGTAGCTCTATTGTAGCTAGGCGGGTATACAGGATTTTCCCAATTATAGTGTCCCAGAGAGTTACTTCAGTAGATCTTATAGAGTTAGAGATGACTAATTTTGATGTCATTCTCAGCATGGATTGGCTTCACTCATTCTATGCCTCTATTGATTGTCGAAATAGAGTTGTTCAATTTTAGTTTCCTAATGAACTAGTTATTGAATGGAGGGGTAGTACTTCAGTGCTTAGGGGTCAAATTATTTGTTATCTTAAGGCAAGAAAAATTATATCTAAGGTGTGCGTGTACCATCTTGTTTGAGTTAAAGACTCGAGTTCTGATACTCCCAATCTCGAGTAAGTTTTAGTAGCAATAGAATTTTCAGATGTATTCCCTGAAGACCTTCTCAGAGTTTATCTCAAAAGGGAAATTGACTTTGATATAAATCTCCTTCCAAATACCCAGCCTATCTCTATTCCACCATATATAATGGCTCAAACTAAGATAAGGGAATTGAAAGAACAATTGAAATATCTCTTAAATAAGGGATTCATCAGGCCCAATGTTTCCCCATGGGGCGCTCTAGTCTTATTCATGAAAATCGTGCACTAAGCCAAAGTCAGATATGCTTTCAGATCCCTTCTTCGAATCCTATGATAGTAGATGATCTATAGTTAGAACTATGAATCTAGAAGTTTAGAAGCAGTAAAGTGGGGATGGCATTTATTGGTAGTTAGTAGATTATGTATCCACATGGCTAGTTGTATGAGAGGTGAATCAGTAGGCTTGAAACAATGTATGCAAGAATGTAAGTTAAGTTTGATGATATGGGTATGCTTATATAGTACCCTTAAGTTACTAAGTTTGAATAAGGCTAGTAATGTATTAATTGATGTTCTTACCAGCAAAGTTATGGGCTATAGGATGTTGATGTCGGATGTTTAAGTGTAATGGTAATTCTTATGGTTTAGGGAGAAATATAAGTTTACTGGTGTGATATTAGTAGGCTATAATGAGGTTAGTAGGGTTCATTAAAGGTTTGGGGATATCCATGTTAAGTGTTAGAATATAAGTTTGAATATTTGAAGATTAAGCTAATAGAAAAGAAAGTTGAAGCTCTAGATGGTGTAAAGTCATGGTATGGTGATACTCAGGAAGATTCTAAGTTAATAAGTGTTTAAGTTATTATATGATAATTGTTGGGGCTATAGAAAGAAAAGAATTGTATATCAGAAAGAAGTATTAGTAGTGGGCCTTACATTATCAGGCATAATCTCTCAGGGTTAGTTTATCATTTATGCATATTATTATACCTTGACTCTAGAGTAAAGTAGTGGCAGTTTAATTTAGAGTTTATAAAGAAGGGCCCCACAGAATTAAAATGATGGCTTGAAGCTAAGAGGGTGATGATAAAACAAGTAACCAAGTTAGGCTCTCAGATTCTAGTAGTGATGCCAGTGTGTTGTAGAACAACACTAGGGAGGAAGATGCCTGACCCTTTCTTATTTCCGTCTTTGTACATCAGTTATCACGATATCTACTCATACCTATCATGTCAGCTCCATGATCATAGCTCATATTCATGCCTTTGCCATAGAGGGTCATGTACGCTTCCAATCCCAAGTATAAGGAGTTCTAGTTCGCTTAGTAGTACGAATCATGTTCCATGAATTTATGAACTCCAAACTCAGTTCATGCAGCTCATGACTCATGTACACATAGCTTGCAGTATGTTCAGTTCCAGGTACTCATGCTACACTTATAATGATCATCCAAATTAGATTATGTCACCTATGTCCTTAGTTTAGATCTCTTTGATGAATTCACGACATTAATACTCTATCTCTCAGATCTTAGTAAGTGTTAAAGTTATGCATAGTATCCTTTAGGGTTTCCGGTCCTTATGTTCTAATCCTTCGGTGAACTCTCCTTATAAAATGATAGTGGTGATGATTAATTGTTTAGATAGGAGAGAGTAAATATTCCTCATTAAAGAAAAGATTGTTACATGTTTCTTTTATCTAAGGCTATAAGATTGAAAGAAGATTGAGGTTAAGCTTTTGTATATGTCATGGTTGGTTGAGAATTCTATGAGTGTTTTCCTGGGGTAGTGCATGAAAGTTGTTAATGATAGAGGATTGAAGAATATGAGGAACATACTTTTATGGGTGGTTGTTTAGAAGTTCATACATGGTTATGAAGATAGGCTTGAATGTCATGTTGGTGTATAAGTTGTGAATGCATTATGTGTTAGCGAATTCCTAGTAAGAGGTTGAATGTAGCTGTTAAAATGCTAATAATAATTATTTATGAGATGAGAAATTGCGAAACCGAAGGGGGTATTGAATTCATGATTCATACTAATATTACAGTGTTATGTGTGCACTTTGTAGATTCGAATAGGCTTAAACATAGTGAGAGAATTAAGTTCAACTCAGAATTCAGTAGATAGAGTTATCAGTGCCCATGTGAATATTTAATTAGCCTTAAGTAAAGTGGAATATTGAAGTGGAATGTATAGTTGAGGGAGTATTTGTGAAGTATGTCTAAGCCTGGAAGTAGCAGTTACATTGTCTAAGGCATGGGAATTCTATCCTAGTATATGTTTAATAGGCCTATGTTCCATGTTACAAAATTATACCCATGTTTTTATTCTTTATACAGATGTCTTATTTAGATCATCTCCAAGATTTTATGCTCCCTAATGTTATTAGAACTTCTTAGAAAGAGCATTGAAGAAATACTCCAGTTGAGTATAAGCTTTCAGTATGAGTTAGTCCGTAAGCCAACAATTTAGTCTAGCAGTCAAACAAATAAGTTCCTATGGTTTCCATCTTTCCATCTAGTCATACTATCCAAATTCTCATGAATATGGCTATTCCAAGAGGTAAAATGTTTTCATCCAGGTAATTTGTTGATTCAACTCAGTTCATGCATCATGTATCAGTTTCAAATTCTAGATATTCAGTCATGATTTAGTCCGTAAGTGTCTCATGCATTATCTTAGTCTTTTCTTAGTATTTAAGCCAAGTTAGTATCATTTGAGGATGAATGTTCCTGAAGGAGAGATATTGTAATACCCCATACTATTCTTAGCCTAGTTCGGCTTCTAGTTGTATGTATAAGGGGCTTAAGGCCTGAAAATTTCACTAAGTGTTGGGGACTTAGTTATTATAAGGCTTCTAAGCTTGGAGAATTTTTAACTTGGTCTTACCAACCCTGAGATGTTGGTTTTTGAGTTAATTTATGTTCTGGGATGTAAGGAGCAGGTCTCAGAGAAGTTTTGGATTTTTAAAATGGGGTTTGTGTCATGTTTGGATCACGGAACTTGAGGATTATTGTGATAAGCCTGTTACATGGTATTACTCCTATCATCATGCAGACCACATCATAGTGAGGGAAATGAACTATCGCGATAAGGCCGCGTCGCAGTTAGCTTGTTCCGTCCAGTTTCGAATTTAAATGACTGAAGGGCAATTTGGTCTTTTCCTCTCAACCCAAATCATCTATAACACAAATTGGGACATAATTTACGGTATTATTTTCCCTTTTTCTCCAAATCCCTCTTAAGAAAATCCTCCCCCCTTCTGCAAAAACACAAATTTAATTCTTTCTCCCCAAGGAATTAAGAATTCAAAGTCCCCAAGTTCAAGAACCTTTAAGAAAGAATTAAGATTGGTGTTTCTCTTTCAAGTTAAAGGTTTAAGGTATGTGGAATGTTTATTCATTGGTTTTCTTTCACCCATGGAGCTCAAAAATCCTCTTTTCGATTAAAGATTGAATTTTTCTATCATTATTGTATTTTGTATTGCTTAAGATGGGTTTAATTCATGTTTCCAAGGTAATTTAAATGTAATTCTGCCCATGTATGATCCCATGCAAGATTTTGAATTCCTTATGCTATGAGTTTGAGTTTTCCCAAGCTTTATTCAAGTGAATTTTATGATGAAATCCTAAATTTGTGATTCTAAGCAAGCATTCCCATGTTAAATTCATGATCCCCACATGTTTGATGAAATGTCTATGCTTATGGGGGTTTGAACCATGATTCTTTACTATAGTTTTATGCTTGTTATTACATTCAGTGATTATGCACTGCTGCTGGGTTATGAACACCCAATACCTACGTGTTTTACAAAATTTTTAGATTTTCCAGTATGATTTAGTTAAACCATGATTATTCCTATTTATTCAGTTATTATGATCATAATGAGCACTATCAGTCATGAAATAATGTTCAGTTAAACTTAATCCAGTTTCAGTTCCAGTGTTAGTTTAGTTGGGAGTAGGATTTTGCATAGAGCGAATATCGGAGTGGCGGCTTCCCCGTCAGTTAGGAAAAGTTGTTAGTAGCAGTCCCTGTATTCTAGAACTATGTAGCCAACATAGGATATGAGGGGTCACCCATCAGTGTAGTCTTGACTTCCTCTCAAGGATTACCCATCAGTTTAGGCTTGACACTCTGGTCCTTTGGGACTTCAGATTAGTGGATCCACACAGCCAGTGTTTGTAACTGTGGCATGATACTGGCACCCTACCAAATAGGCTTACAGGGTGGACCCCAATTAGCTCAGATTGGGGCATATCGGTTAGATGATACCTCTCACAGTCTCAGTACAGTATTCAGTGTATTTTCAGTTCAGGTTTCCTTGACTAAGTGTATAGACTTTTAGCTATTCAATTTTATAGCTTTTAGTATTTTAGATTATAGATTTATCTAAGTAACATAACAAATATACACTTAGTCTTGCATTCTCAGATATTACAGTTTTTATGCATTCATGTTCAGTTATCTCATGCTATTCAGTTAGTTCTTATTTCATATGCATAGTACCCCATGCATATAAGCCTATCCTCATCTCATATACTAGTATATTCAAAGTACTGAAAACAGACTCTTCTTTTACCTATGATGTCTTATATCATAGATTCGGACGCAAGTGTCCCGACTACAGTTAGATATTTCAGCATAATCTAGCAGTCGTAGAGGTGAGTCCTCATCCATTGAGGATATGTTATAATTATTTGGTTATTGTAGTATTTTATTTTATTAAGACAGTTAGAGTTAGGGGTCTATCCCATCAACTCCTTAGTCAATTTAGAGGCATGCAGACGTTCAGACAGTTAGTTTTATCAGTTTTATCAGATATTTCAGACTTGTGACTCATTTGTATTTTTAGTATTCAAACTTTATGGATTTATCAGTAGTTTTCCGCATATGTCCATTATTATTATTTTATTCAGTGCTCTCAGTAGGTACCAACACATGAGTTAGCTTGTGGTCACTTGTGATTGTAAGCACCATTATCGCGACTAGAGGGTAGCCTTGGGTTGTGATAGGTATGGTATAGGATGTGTATATTAGACAAATATATACTTACATTGGATTATTACCGTGGTATTTATTTATGGCTTCCGTATTGGTTTGGTTGGATATTGGGTGGTTGGACTTATTTCAGTCGGTCTCGATTTTAGAATTGTCCCAGAGTCACCACATGGTTGGATACTCTATCTTGTTATATGTTCGGACTTCAGCCGGCTCAAGGTTTGTATTTGGTGGTTGGGTTGGGTAATAGGGGCGATTCTCGGTGGTCTTGGTTGGACGTGGGATTGACCATTATGACAATTCTCTTATTGGGGTCGTGTCATCATACTTTAGTTTATCAACTCTGTACCTTGGATGCTTCAGTTGCATATATTTCTTAGCTTGCAGAAGTGGGTACTGTTTTTTTATTCTCCATTTTTCCTTCGTCTTCCTCTTAAGTTCTTTTCATTTATTATCTTGTGATGTAGTTGTGTTCTCAAGTAGATGGAACTACTATCTTTATGTTGTGCTATATTGAGGGATCCTGTCAACTGAAAGTTGTTACTTTTTTTGAGTAAGCTTAAACTGGATCATCTTTCTTTTTTGTCTTTATATATTTTTCTTCTAAAACTTTTGGTTCTGCATTATAGCTGATATAAAGATAATGGGATGCTCGAAATCACAAGTATTCGGAAAGTAACATGTCTTATAGTTTTATCAATGTTAATTTGACTAGGTGACCCTCCCATTTTGCCGTGAGTTCTTTTTTTTGGCAGCTATATTGTAGGCTAGATAGCTGTTTCACTCTTTTTTGTTGCCTTCATCGGTTGCAAATTAATGCATATGAAAAAACTAAGCTTTAGTATTCCCATCCCCTCTTATCGTTTTGTTGACAATCTTAAGTATGGTCATTGTAATTTGTCACTATTAATTATTGTTTTCCTTTAGATTCCAACTACTGAAAGCTTATGAATGTGAAATTCCCTTTGTCATTTTCCAGATTAACTAAATAGTTTGCTAGCTAGTTCCCTTCCATTAATATGTGTTAGTATTGAACTTACTTGTTTGTCATTAGTGTCCATATCTGCTCAATTATTTCTGAGATATTCCATGGACATTCCTAGACTCTATTTAAAATCTTTTGCAAAGTTAATGAATCTGTCTATAAAATAAATCTCTTTTGATGTGTTTGACTGGAATGTGTAATTTCTTGTAAGATAGTTTCTGCCTCATCTTCCACATTAGTCGTGTACTCAATTTTAGCTCCTTTTGCATATAGTAGATCCCCATGGTCATTTCTAACACAGAATGCATAGGAACTAGCTCCACAAGTCCCTTTAGATGCTTCATTTGTGTTATATTTGACTCATCCTTCCTATGGAAACTCCTAAACCACTCTGGTGAGTTGAATTCTTGGCCTCAGCTGCTCTAATTCCTTAAGAATCTCAGCCTAGTTATAGGAAAATTCATGTGATGGATTCAGTACTTTCAACAACATTCTCAAATTCCTGGTTATGTTGTATATCATTCTTTATCATATCATATTTTTTCTTTCATGCTTGATGTTATTTGTTTTCTTCCATAATTCCCAAATGATAATACTAGTAAGTTCTTGAAAATAAGCCTTTTCCCTTGCCCAACATCTACATTCTTCCATGTCATGATAATCTCTCTCAAACTTAGCCTTTGTATGTTTATACCTGCAAAAAAGAAAAAGCAGGACCTAGTCTTGTTAGAAATATCTGATCTAAGAAACACATGAGACATAGTCTATTGTGCTAGGACATCCAGATGGTCTTCCAAAACCCCATCTCCTTATTATATCATCCACATGTACTTTAAACTTACACATCCTCTAATAAAAAAGGCTCTTTTGAATGGTAGCCTTCGTATCCATATCTCCTTTAACATTCTATTAGGCTGCTGCTTTTTCTGATATATTGCTAGGATAATCTTATTGTGAAATTTCCTCTAGTCCCAAGAATCCATCTTGGTTTGTACTTTTCCTCTAAATGAATTAGTGGTCTAAGATTTTCCAGAATATGATTTTCTATTTGTTCTAGAAATAAATCAATTGTCAGATGCTCATTCTATGTACTATCTTTCACCAAGCCTCTCACATACTAATATCTGTCATCCCACTCCTTGCTCTCTTGTATTATATTGTAAGTCCCCAATAGCTGTCCAATTACCAAGCCATAACTGAGCATTTCCACTCCTAGTTTTCCATAGGATTTGATGATCTATTTGATCCCTAACTTGTAATATTTTCTACTACATCTGTAAGCCTCCTGTGCCAGTCTTCCATATTAATATGTTTGGTTTCTCTTTTTTTCATTACTTGTTATGAATGTACATAATCCATATAGAAGTCTTAGTCCTAAAAGTCCATCATAAATTGCAAAAAAGGCCATGGACATATCCTATAACAATCTAAAACCCAGTCCTTCTTCCTTATTAGCTAGGCACAGGTTTTTCCACTTTGCCCAATGTCTCCCTCTTCCTCCTATACAACTACTCCAGAAAAGCTAAGAAAACATCCTCTGAATAGTGTTTAGAACATTTAAAGGGGGATTCATCACTGATAAACAATGAATTGTTACACTCTGCAACACATGCTTGACACATTCTTAACAACTTCCTTTTCCAACCTTGCAATTTGAAACTTATTATATTCATTATGCTATTATAGTAATCCTTTTTCTTCCTTATGTAGAAAATAGGACAACCTAGGTAAGTAAAAGGAGATTTCTTTCTCGAAATACTAGTAGCTACCTCTGCCATTACCACTACTCCATGAGATACTCCTTTGTGCAAGTAAATTGCATTCTTTTCTTTATTAATCTTTTAGCCTAAGACTTGTTCATATTTTTCCAAAATTCTTGTGACCTTTTTGTCATTTCCCAAACTCGGGTGAGGTTGAACTCAGGCTTTAAGAATGACCTATAATAAGCAAATGGACTACCGTGCAATTAGAATTACTGAGAAGAATCTATACGTATATACAAAGATAGCCAACTTAACATGTGAAAAGGGAAACTATAAATACAAATGCCAAATTTACAATGTCTACAAAGACTTTAATGAAATTCATCTATCACTATCAAAATATAACCCAAGAACTCGGCAAAGCTCTGAATAAACCTAGAGCTCACTAACTACTGCTGAGTATCCTATCCTTCTTTTGGAGAGTTCTACTAGCTGAGTGCATATAACTGCAACATGAAATGCAATATGCCTCATGAGGGATGTCAATACAAAAGAATATACTGAATATGTAAGGAATGAAATAGATATATGTAAAATAAGGCTTCAATGAAATTGGGTATTAGTATGTCCACGTATACATACGGATGTAGGACTACCATTACTTACATTTATGGGATCATGTACCATGCTACAAGGGGAACCTAGCATTACATGGAAATTATCAGAAGTAAGACGATTGATCATTTAAGAAAATCTACAATATGCTATGATAGAGAAATTTTCCTATGGCAAACCGGACATTAAAGAGTTGAGGAAGTAAATCCCTGGATAGTGTGGTATTAAAGAAGAATGCACAATTAGTGTATTAGATACACGACACATTCTAATTAGGCTTGAAGGAATTGAGGACTATATTTATTCACTTTTAATTGCAACATATTAAATTTTTTAATTGCAACATATTAAATTAAGGCAAAGAAGATGTATTGGAAGATGAGAACATTGAAGTAGGATCCATGGTTTGAACCAAATGTTGAAACGACCATATAACGTGGATTACCAGATCTTTCCCTGAATTTCATTGCTAAAGAAGCAAATTTTCAACTGCTTTAGCAGTTGGAAAACCCCTAACAGTGGACATGGCAACTGAAAATCAAACAAGACCTAGTTGTCCAAAGATAAAGGTAGAGGTGGATTTAGTTGCTAAGCTGCCACAAAGGGTAAGAATCAATTAAGAAAATGATGTTACAGGAGAAGTCAAATCTAAGTGGATTCAAATTTAATTTGATTATATGACTAAATATTGCAAAGAATATTGTTTTTAATTACATGATAAAGAAAGCTGCTGGAATATTCACCCTAAGTTGCATGAGAAGAAATTGAAGAAAAGGGAAAAAATAGTTAATAAACAACCAGAAAAAGGTTTTCTTAGACATAAGAAAGTGATACACAATAACAAAGGTAGAGGAGGAAATACGAATAAACAACAATAGCTTACAAGAAAAATAAACATAGAAGAAACAAGTATGGGCACATTGTAGGGGAAATTAAGAGAGAGATCAACAAGGAAGGAATAGCTGTATCAAATGATTTTGAAGCATTAAGAGAAGAGACAGAAAATATGGTTAGAGGAAAAAAATTAGAGCAGAACAACCAAAAAGAAGAGCAAAGCAGGAAAGAAAGTATCAAGGAGTTAGTTAGTAATAAGTTGGGTAAGTTTATGACAAATATTGATTCAGTAACAACCATACTAGACAAATAAAGATCAAAAGAAGAAAAAGAATTCTTAGAAGAAGAGAAGCAGACAAGTAAAACTAATGAAGAACAACCAGATAAAGTTAATAAACAATAAGATGCAATTGATAGAAGGTAGATCAAAAGAATGATATTTGATCAAGTGGATAAAATAGATAAAATAATGGTGTTAGATGGGGTTTACCCCTTGTAATACAAACTGAATGAGGATGATTTGGAGAAAAATATTGAAAGTGGCAGTAGAAGAAAACCTATCACCTAAGCAAATAGATACTGCAAAAGTATTAAGAAGAAAAAGAAGGGTAGAAGCTCTAATACAAACACAATGCATACAAGGAGTCATACTTCAAAGCTAAAGCAAGATGAATACTTTGATATGGAATATAAGATCGGTGAACACTCAAAAAGCATTCACTAGACTGAAAAAGACATCAATTTATTTTGTAGGGCTGATGTAAACTTTTTAGGACAGACACAATACAAAATATTACAAGAGAAGATTGGGGATGCAGCATGCTGTGGCTAATACTTCTGGTAAGATATGAGCCTTTATGGATTCAATTGTAAACTTTAATGTGATCAGAGATAAAGAGCAACAACTTACTCTAAATTTAGAGAATCAAGAATTGGGTGTGATAGTTATTGTTACATTAGTCTATGCAAAATATACATAGGTTGAGAGATTATCTTTATGAGACTCTTAGAGAGATATGTCTCTTTCAATTCAAGACCCATGGTTGTAGGAGGAGATTTTAATGCAATAATCAATGATGAATAAAAGCTGTGGGGCTTGCCTATAACTATAGCTAAAATAGAAGACTTCAAGCATTATATAAATATGTGCAATTTAGAAGATAGTGGATTTAAGCAAAGCAAATACACATGGTGAAATAAAAGAAATGATGTAGAATATATCTTTAGAGACTGGATAGGGTGTTAGGTAATGATAAGATGCAATGTTTATTCCTAGTAATAGAGGTTGAGCATTTGATCACAAGTGAGTCAGATCATACACCACTATTATTATAATTCAGTACATCTAATGAACAGATTATGAAATCATTTAGATTTTTAAATTTCTAGCTTATGGAGGAATCCTCTATGAAAGTAATAAGGTAGAATTAGAAAACAGATATACTGAGTAATCCTTTTATTATGTTCCATCACAATTTGAAATGAATGAAATATATCTTAACTCAATGGAGTAAGTAAAAGTTTGGTAATATTTTTAAAGAAATTGCAACTCCAGAGGAAACCATCAAAGTTAGAGAGATGTAGTTAAAGAAGATCTTTCAGATACTAATCGAGAAAAATTACATAAATCTCAGGCGGAACTAAGCTTATAACTTAGGAGGGAGGAAGAAATTTGGAGGCAAAAAATATGTTTTGAATGGTTTAAAGATGGAGACAAAAATACTATATTTTTTCATATAACTATTAAAGGGAGAAGAAGCAGACTAAAAGTGAGGAGAATTCAAAATGAAGAGGGTGTATAGTTGGAACAACAAATAGATATTGTTGATGCTATTGTAGAATTTTTTCAAAAGAAATTCACAAAACAACAGAAAGGGGATGCCTTTTCAATGCTGGAAGAACACCAAGAATAGTGTCCAATGAACAGAATGAGGAATTAAATAGAAACCCAAGCAAGGAAGAAGTTAAAGTTTCCGTAATAGGGTTGAATAAACACAGTATAAGAGGACTAGATAAAATGATAAGTGCTTTCTACCAGGATACATGGGACATTATTGGAAAGGATATTTATCAAATGGTAGTAGACTTTTTCTGTGGATTTGAACTACCTAGATGTATCACTCATACTAATTTGATACTTCTGCCAAAGAAGTTAATAGTGAATACATTTTCTAACATGAGGACTGTATCTTTAAGAAATTTTATGAATAAGATATTCTCAAGGATTATTTATGATAGAATAAAGGAAATTTTACCACAGATTAACTCAGAAGAACAAGAAGGGTTTATATAATAAAAGTTTATGATTAGGGTGGAGTGGCTATATTTGACAAAACTCTTGAGAAAACTAGGTTTCAGTAAAAGAATAATGATAGGTGTATAGATAGTAGGGAATAGTTGGTATTCAATCCTACTGAATGGCCAAACAAAAATCTTTATTTAGATCTTCTAGAGGCTTGAAACAAGGGGATCCTTTATATAATGACCCTTCATGTCATTTTCCATAGTTTCGCTTATTTTTGCCGTTAGAGCTTTTCCATAATTATCCCAAGTCATTTATGACTTGTTGGATATGGATGTTTGATTACCGTGCACTTTATTTGTTTTTTAGAGCCATATCCCTATTTTGAAGTCTTCGTTGGTTCCAAATGGCCACTAGGCGAAAACTTTAGCCAAACAACCTTAAATACAAATTCAGAGTATTTCAACAGCTCTGGAATATCAATTTTAGGCTAGGAGGAATCTTGTTCAATTATCGAGGAACACAGACTCATTTCATCCTATTGGTCGAAAAGTTAAGAAAATAGAATATGGGTGTGGGATCCAAATTTTGTTGAAACATCCTTGGATGGAAATTACGACTATGCCATTGATTTCAGAATGTCAAATTTTATATGGTTACATAGTTTATTTGTGTATACGGGATTTTGGATGAATCCCAAGGTGTTGGCAGAGACTTGAAAAATTGTAAGTCTCGGCTATGATCTGGTGCACTCACGATCGTGGGCCTTGGATCGCGATTGCGATCTGGCAGCACTAGTAAGTGCCACGGCTGCTACACTTCAAGTAACGAATGTGATTCCTTTGCTAGTATTATAGGTTCACAATTGCAGAGGTAAATATCCCGATCACGACTTCTAAGTCTTAGGCCCTATTCGAGATAGCAACTGTCAAGTTACAATAATGACTCCCAAGAACCTGTATGGGTATAAATACCCCATTTTAGCATAATTTTTCCATTCTTTTATCCATTTCTTGAGAGATAAAACCCTATAAAGAGAGATATCTTGAAATTGGTGCTTATGGGTGGATTGGGAGCTGGTATAACACTTGGTTACACGATTACCTACCAATTTAAGGTAAGATTTTACCCTTTTAAAGGTACAAATTCTATTCCTTGATAAAAAATCTTAAAAGCTTGGGGGCTTGATTTTAGCCCCAAATTAGCTCAGATTTTATCCATTTTTGAGGGTAATGATTCCTTGAGCATTTTTAGACGTTAGGTTGGTTTTGACAACATGATTTTTCATAAATAGGACCCACATAGGAGTTTTAGGTGATTTTTAGACTTGAAGCACAATAGTGCAATAGGGGGTATCATTATTCTATTGATGAGTAGAATGTGATTTGATATGTTAGAATCTTGTAGAATCTTCTCAAAAGGGAAAAATAGTGATTTAGCGGATCTTGTGAGATTTCTACGACACCCCAATAGGCTAGGTTTTACCCCCTGTTAGATTGAGCTAATTCATAGTATGTTTATGATATTGTGTTAGTTTTGGGATGAGTTTTAGGTGTTGGTGTGATAAATTGAAATACTTGGGATTAGTTGGATTATTTAGGCTATTTTGGATATCGTTTTGGGCATGATTAGCCTAGTTAATCATTCCTTACGTAAAGTTGACATTGTGGTATTATGCTTAGGCCAGAAATGCTCTAGTTTCTATACTAATGAGAAGTTTTCCTAGGTTACTTGAGTTTAGGATGAATTTCTCAAAAATTACCTTACCTTAGGTGGAATGGACTTAATTGCTCTATATTATGAGACATTGCTATCCTAGGGCTAGCTGTGGTTTGTTCAACATCTAATAGTGGATTTAGATACGTTAGCCTAGTACAGGGTAGACATTGCTTGGTAAATAATTCTGGGGATTTAGAAGTAGAATCTTTGACCCAGCTTAGGCCAAGACTTGTGATAGTTATGGAAGACCATTTAACATGCTTATGTATATCTAGGGAGATGGTTATTTCGGTGATATTTAGATGCCTTGGTATTTGTTGGTTACGATGGATGGCGTTGAACGTAATGCTTAGTGATTAGGCTATAAATGAATAATTAGTTAAGCTTATGGTAATCTATTAAATTATTCTATTTATTTGGCTATTTTTTGGGCTACAGAATATATTATTGAATAAGCCCTTCATTATCATATTACAACAACAACAACAAAATCAGTGTATTCCCACATTGTGGGGTCTGTGGAGGGTAAAATGTTCGCAGTCCATACAACAACCTCTGGAGAAGTAGAGGTTGTTTTCGAGAGACCTCCGACTCAAGACAAAGAATAGTAAATAGAGTCGTAATAAAGCATAAAACAAGATGAAAAATAAAAATCAGACACCAACAAAGTAATACCCTAAACAGACACCCACCACCCTTATACCCTCCTACTAGCAGCTCTAACATATGGATAAAGACCTATGACTACCATTCTAGCTACCCCAAAGCTCTCCTAACTACTGGTTATGACTCACCCACAAGAACTAGCTTTTTAACCTAATTTGCGTCCTCCATATCTTCCTATCTAGGGTTATGTCCTCAGTAAGCTATAACTACTCCATATCACATCTAATCACCACTCTCCATTATTTCTTCAACCTACCACTACGCTTCCTTAAACCATTCAAATCTAGCCTCTCACACCTGCAAACTGGGGCATCCGTTACCCTTCTCATCATATTCCATAACCATCTCAACCTAACTTCCCGCATCTTGTCATACACTGAGGCAACTCCCATCTTCTCCCAGATAGTCTCATTCCTAACCCTATCATACTTAGTAAGCCCACGTATCCAATACAATATCCATATTTTTGCCACCTTTAATTTTTAAATGTAGGAGTTCTTGACTGGCCAACACTCTGCTCCATACAACATGGCCGGACGAATTGTCACTCCGTAGAATTTGCCTTTAATCTTGGGAAATACCTTATTATCACACAACACTCCCAATATAAGCCTTTACTTCATCCATCCTGCCCTAATACGGTGAGAGACATCTTCTTCAATCTCTCAATTCCCCTGAACCATAGACTCGAGATATTTAAAACTATCCCTCTTACAAACAACATGGGCAACCAACCTTACTACCACCTCATTATACTTTCTTAAGTCATTAAACTTTTATTCCATATACTCTGTCTTGGTCCTACTCAACTTAAAACCTTTAGACTCAAGGGTTTGTCTCCAAACCTCCAATTTATCATTCACACACCCCCGCATCTCATCAATAAAAATTACATCATCTACAAAAAGCACACACCAAGGCACCTCTCCTTGAATACGCCACGTCAACGCATCCATCACCAATGCAAACAAAAATAAGCTAAGAGTCTATCCCTGATGCAACCCTGTCAAGATAGGAAAATGCTTTAAATCTCCTCCCGCCATCCTCACCAGGGTCTTTGATCCATCATACATTTCCTTAATCGATTTGATATATGCCATCGGGATCCCACTCACCTCCAAACATCTCTAAATAATCTCCCTACGGACTTTGTCATATGCTTTCTCTAGGTCGATGAACACCATATGTAAGTCCCTCTTTTTTCCCTATACTGCTTTAACAGTCTCCGCATCAAGTGAATTACCTCTGTCATCTAGCGACCGTGCATAAATCTAAATTGACTCTCCGAGACAGACACTATTCACCTCAACCTCCACTTGACCACTCTCTCCCAAATCTTTATAGTGTGACTCAACAACTTAATACCTCTATAATTATTGTAACTTTTGATGTCACCCTTGTTCTTATATAAAGAAATCATAGTACTCCATATCCAAGCCTTAGGCATTTTTGTAGTATTGAATATGTTGTTAAATAATCCAGTCAGCCACCTTAAACCAACCCCTCCAGCAACTTCAAAAAATCCCCTGGAATCTCATCAAGCCCCGTCGCCCTACCCCTTCGCATTCTGTGAATAGACTTTTAGACCTCCCCCACCTTAAAATGTCTGCAATAACTGAAATCACAATGCTCTTCTGGGTGCTCCAGTTCCCCTAACACAATGTATCTGCCCCCTCATCATTCACGAGTCTATAAAAATATGACTGCCATTTTTTTCTATATGAATGTTCTCCATAGAACTCTACCATCTTTCCCATTAATGCACTTCACTTGATCGAGGCCACGACCCTTATGATCCATAGCCTTAGCAATCCTATACAACCTCTTTTCCCTATCACTCTCCTCTAACCCTGCATACAAGCCCTCAAATAGTGTTGTCTTAAAAGTCAAAACTACTAACTTAGCCTTCTTCCTAGCTAACTTGTACTCCTCCCTATTTACCTATTTCTTCTCTTCGTCCTTACTCTTAACAAACTTAGAATACGCATCCTTCTTAGTCTCCAATTTCTTCTTAATTTCTTCATTCCACCACCAGTCCCCCCGATGTTGACAAGCCCATCCCCTTAAGATACCCAACACATCTATAGTTATCTCCTTGATGCAACTAGTATCCCTAACTCATATACCATCCATATCACACCTATACTCCCACACCACCATTCCTTCTACCTTATCCCCTATCTCTAGTGTATTAGCTATGTCAAGCCACCCTATTTAATTCTTAATCGACCCTTCTTGCCCCTTCTATTTTTATCATTCTTCATAACCAAGTCCATCACTAGATGTCTATACTAGGTTGAAATATTCTCTCTCTTAATGGCCTTACAATCCTTGAACAATGACCTATCCCCCTTTTTAAGTAGCAGAAAGTTAATCTGAGTCTTGGCAATCACGCTTTGGAAGGTAATCAGGTTCCTACTTATTGGAAAAGCTTGAATTCATTATGACTAACCCAAAGTACCTCGCAAAATCCAATAGAGAATTTCCCTCTTCATTTCTCTCCCCAAAACCAAAATCTCCTTGCATATTCCCATAGCTTCTCGATAACACCCTGATGTGCCCATTGAAATCCTCTGCTATAATAATCTTCTCAGAGCTAGGCACACCTCTCACTACCTCATCTAAATCCTTCCAAAACCTCTTCTTCTTCTCCTCATCCAAGACCACTTGCGGTGGTGCATAAACGCAATACATGTTCAGAGTAAACCCCTCAAAGACCAACTTAATAGTCAGCAACCTATCACTTACCCTCTTAACCTCCACTACTTGCCCCTAAGCTTTTTATCTACTAAGATGCCTACTCTATTCCTATGCCTCTAACTTCCTGAGTACCACAACTTGTACCCATCTACATCCCTAGCGTTAGATCCTACCCATTTGGTCTCCAAGTCAGACGCAATATTGATCCTCCTTTTTTTAAGAATTTTTACAAGCTCTATGGACTTATCCTGAAGGGTCCTTATGTTCTAAGACCCAACCCTAACCTATCATCTCTTACATCACATCGACCTCTACCACCTATACCTCAAACCTGTCTTAACACCAGATCTTGACTCCATTTCCAAACCAACCCTTCCCTCTTCCCCTACCTCAAAATAAACCTCAACCTTATTAGACATAACCCTATCCTACCATCAACCCCCAAAGCCACTACTCCGAAAAATACATACAAAGACAATAACTAAAACAAACACAAAACAACAGTAGGAAATAATAGGCACACATAAAGTACATTATTAGGCCCAACACCAAGAACAACAAAATACAAGCAACTAATACAAGAAAGTAGCCAATCCCAACAAAAATTAAAATCAAGTCAAAAGACACAAATTAATGATAGAAAATAAATAACAAAGGTTAGAAGTCATCGGGTTACGCTTGTAGACCAAGTTCTTTTTTCATGCATGGTATGTTGGATTTTGTCAAATTAATGCAGAAATTAGTTGACGAAATATTCTGGTTTGAGTTTGCTGGAATATTGCTGGAATCAGAAGATTTGATCGAGAAAAGCCAGGTAATCTGGATACGCCAGAATCAGGTCTGGTCACCTGTTCTTGGAGCTGTACACTGACTACATCACTGGAGTCAAGCCGATGGAAACCTTATCCTTCCAATGAGTGTAGTGAAAAGTGCAAAAAAGGGACGAGAGAGAAAATGAGGGAAGAGAGAGAAAACCAAAGAAAAGTAGAGAGAGAAGGTTCTCACTTACTTGTCACTAGGGCTTCTAAGCCAGCGCCTGAGTAGATCGAGTCATGTAAGATGCCGTTAAGAAAGGTAGCCATTAAAAAAGTAGAAGTTATGGGGAAAAAACTTCCTATTAACTATAATATAAGCCATAAATTATGTTAATGACTAAGCCAATGAATGAGCTATTAACTAGGCTAGTAATCATGCTTATCGATAAATTAGCATTTATGCTTTTGTTCATGCTAGAGGCCCTGCTTATTGATTACTTTGGCAATTAAGCCATTGATTATGCTATGAATAATCTATATTTTATTCCATGGATTAGATAATGACCAAGCTAATGATAAGATATCTATTATGCTAATGATAAGCCCTTAATTTGGCCATTAATAAGTTATTGCCTATGTTTGATAATGCACATTGATATGTTATGGATTATACGAAAGAGCATACTTATTTATTATATTAGAAATTATGCTATTGATTATGCCAAAGATAATGCTTATTTACTATATTGAAAATTATACTATTGGTTATGTTAGAACCCATGATTTTAATTATAATTGTTGATCATGTTAATCTACTATGCTATTACTTATTCTATTAAATACTCTAATGATTATGCCATCAATTCTATTGATGATGATATTAATTATTTATACCTGGTAGAAATCCAAAGAATGGCAATGATATTAATGATATTAACGGTGACATTTCTGATGATATATATATACCTAGCAAGGTCGAAAGATGATTATGATGATATATACATGGCATGGCTAGAGGATGATTATGATGATATTTACATGCCTGGAAAGATCAGATGATAATTATGATGACATTTATGAGGATATTATTGAATATCCATTCTGGTTCTTGTCCGACTATACGTATTATACTATGATGACATATGTATGGCAAGATCGAAGGATAACTATGATGATATATACTCATTAAGACCAGAGGATGGTGATGATGATATATACCCGACAAAGTCGGAGGATGATTATGATGATTATACATGTCTGGCAAGATTGAAACATGATTATGATGACATTTATCAAGATATTATATATCCATACCAGTTCAAGTCCAACTGTATGTATTATACTACAAAGATATATTTATTATGATATAATGTTATAAAGGTGTGAGATTTACAATCTAGCTAAGTAGAAAATGTGGAAATAGTTATAATATAGTATGATATGAATCGACTCCAGTGATAATGCTTAGTTGATAAATAAATGATAGATGACAAATATTGGTATGTTGGTAAATAATGACTTGTTGACTAATGATGATTGGCCATTATATGAAGATTAGTTAATAAGTGTTGTTTAGTTGATAAAGGATGATTTATTAATACATGAGTATTAGTGTTACATGATGGTTAATTAAAAAGTGTTGACTAATTAAAAAATGATGAATATGGTCAATTGATCGCTATAACGTGGTATGATTTGGATAAATTCTAATGGTATTATGAGAGTTGATAAATGACGGTGGTAGAATATGCTATCTTTTTTGTACCTTCTAGGCTTATGGGGGCTTGTGATGGGTTATTTACTTTTCTACAATAATTAGTGTATGAGCGCTAATTTTGTAGTTATGATTGCAAGTGTTGATGATTTATGTTATGTTATGATGATATTCCGATTAAATATTTATTCATGTATAGGATGTTAGAGATATTTCAGGTTTGTTTCCTTACCTTGACTTAGTTATGTTATCTTGCATTCTATCATTCTTATATTATGATTTAGCTCAATCGGTTGATGATGCCTTTTGAGTACTCATAGTTTTGGTACTCATACCATAATTCTGTACCTTTTTGGTACATATTCGAGTACTAGTTACTGCTATTGATCGATGTTCATGCTATGTTGATATCTGGTGATAGGGTGAGCTCTTGAAGTCAGATTTATCTATTTTCTTTTCCTTTTCTATATTCAGTCTTTTGATTTGAGATAGATGTATTGACTATTCTAGATATTTGGGTTGTATTGTTATTACTAGATGCTCTTGTACTGTCTCTACCAGGTTGTGGGATAGTTTCTATGTTGATTATCTTAGTTAACATTCGAGTATTGAGATGGTCCCTTTTAAGGCTTTGTATGGTAGGATATTTCATTCTCCAATTGGATGATTTGAGACTTTTGAGAATCGACCTTGTGGTACTGATTTTCTTCAGCAATCGTTGGATTGAGTCAAGGTGATTTTGGATAGGTTGAGAGAAACTTAGAGTAGGAAAAAGGCCTATGCATATCGTAGACTTAGTGCCATGAGATTTGGAGTTGGTGATCAAGTATTCCTTTGAGTATCACCCATGAAGGGTGTAATGAAGTTTAGGAGGAAGGGCAAGCTCATCCCTAAATATATTAGACCTTTTGAGATCTTTGAACAATTGGTGTGGTGTCTAATTAGTTAGCTTTACCTCCATATTTCACTACTGTCTATCTAGTTTTTCATGTTTCCTTGTTGTGGTGATATATTTCTGATCCATCCCATATGCTTATATGGGACTCCATCCTATTGGATGAGCGTTTGACCTTTGTAGAGGAGCCGATGCTCATTTTGTCTAGTGATGTTAAGCGATTGCACACTAGGGATATTCTTGTTGTTAAGGTTCAGTGAAGACATCGCCTAGTGTAGGAAGCCACTTAAGAGATTGATAGTGAGATATAGACCCAATATCCTTACCTGTTCTAGACTTTAGGTACATCCTAATCCTTAACTTTTGCAGACAAAAGTTCCTTTAGTTGTGGATACTGTAACGACCCCTATTTTTCATATTTTTGCTAATTTTTGCCGTTAGAGCTTTACCAAGTAATTTATGACTTACTGGAGCTGACGTTTCAGTTATCGGTCAGTTTATTTGGTTTTTAGAGTCATTTCCCTATTTTGAAGTCTTCGCTGGTTCCAAATGGCCACTGAGCAAAAACTTTAGTCAAATAACCTCGAAGGTAAATTCTGACTATTCCAGCAGCTTTAAAATATTGATTTTAGTCTAGGAGGACTCTTGGTTTGGTTCTCGAGGCATCCAGACTCATTTCGACATATTGGTTGGAAATTTAAGAAAATGGAATATGGGTGTAGGACCCACATTTTGTCAAAACGACCTCGGATGGAACTTTTTAATGTGCCATTGATTCCGAAATATTGAATTTGGCATGGTTGCATAATTTATTTGCGTACACAGGATTTTGAATAAATCTCAAGGGGTTGGTGGAGACTTGGAATTCCAAGTATTAATTGTGATTTGGTGCACCCCCGATCGCGATCTGGCAGCACCAGTAAGTGCCGCGATCATGATACTTTAAGTTGCGAATGCGACTCCCTTGCCAGTTGAAAAAAACTGCAATCGCAGAGGTAAATGTCACTATCGCAACTTCTGAATATGTGGCCCTGTATCGCGATAGTAATAGTGGAGTTGCAATAACAACTCCCAAGAATTTGGTATGGGTATAAATACTCCATTTTCCCCAATTTTACCATTCGTTCATCTATTTTGTGAGAGGTAAAACCCTAAAAAGGGAGATATCTTGAAATTTATGCTTGTGGGTGGATTGGGAGCTTGTCTAACACTTGGTTATGCGATTATCTACCAATTTATGGTAAGATTTCACCCTTTTTATGGTAGAAATTCTATTTCTTGACCAAAAATCCCAGAAGCTTGGAGGCTTGATTTTAGCCCTAAATTAACTCAGATTTCTTCCATTTATGAGGTTAATGAATCCTTGAGCATGTGTAGACATTGGGTTGGTTTCAAAAATGTGATTTTTTTATAAATAGGACCCACATGGGATTTTTAGTTGATTTTTGGACCCAAAGCACAATAGTGCAATATGGGTATTATTATTCTCGTGTTGATGAGTAGAATGTGATTTTGATATCTTTGCTTATTGTAGAAGCTTCTCGAAAGAGAAAAGTGGTGATATAGAAAATCTCGTAAGCTTTCTTCGGCCCCAGGTAAGCTAGCTTTAACCCCTTGTTAGATTGAGCTAATTAATAGTATGTTTATGATATTGTGTTAGCTTTGGGATGGGTTTTAGGTATTGGTGTGACAAATTGAAATACTTAGGATTAGTTGGATTATTTAGGTTATTTTGGATATCATTTTAGGCATGATTAGCCTAGTTAATCATACCTTAGGTGAAGTTGACCTTGTAGGCTTATGCTTAGGTCGGAAATACTCTAGTTGCTAAACTAATTAAAAGCTGTCCTTGGTTACTTAAGTTTAGGATTAATTTCATCCAAATTCCCTTACCTTACATGGAATGGACTTAGCTTCTCTTTATTAGGAGACATTGCTATCCTAAGGCTAGTTCTAGTTTGTTCAACATCTAATAGTGGATTTAGATACCTTATCCTAGTTTGGGGTCGAAATTGCTTTGTAAATATTTTGGGGATTTAGAAGTGGGCTCTTCAACCCACCTTAGTCCAGGACTTGTGATAGTCATGGAAGACTCTTTGATATGCTTACATATATCTAGGGAGATGGTTATTTTTGTGATATTTAGATTCCTTAGTATTTGTTGGTTATGATGGATAATGTTGAATGTAATGCTTAATGATTAGGCTATAAATGGATTATTGGTTAAGCTTATGATAAGCTATTAAATTATGCTATTGATTTTGCTATTGTTTGGACTACTGAATGTATTAATGAATAAGCCCTTGATTATCATATAGGCTAAGCCATAAATTATGATATCGATTGAGTCAACGAATGAGATATTAACTACGCTAGTAATCATGCTCATCGATAAATTAGCATTTACACTTTTGTTCATGCTAAAGGCCATGCTTATTGACTACTTTGGTTATTAAGCCATTGATTATGCTATGAATAAGCTATAGGTTATGCCATGAATAAAATAATGACCAAGCTTATGATAAGCTATCTATTATTCCAATGATAATCCCTTAATTAGGACATTGATAAGTTATTTCCTATGTTTGATAATGCACATTGATATGTTATAGATTATGTTATAGAGCATACTTATTGATTATATTATACACTATTGATTATGCCAAAGATTGTGCTTATTTACTATGTTGGCAATAATGCTATTGGTTATGCTAGAACCCATGATTTTGATTATTATTATTGATCACGTTAATCTACTAAGATAATGGTTATGCTATTAAATACTATAATTATTATGATATTGATTATTTATACCCGATAGAAATTCGGAGGATGGCTATGATATTGATGATTACATTTATGATGATATATATACACCTGGCAAGGCCAGATCATGATTATGATAATATATACCTGGAAAGTCCGTAGGATGATTATGATGATATATACATGCCCGGCAAGACCGAAATATGATTATGATGACATTTATAAGTATATTTTTAAATATCCAAACTGATTTGAGTTCGTCTATACGCATTATCCTATGATGATATATGCCCGTTAAGTCTGGAAGATGATTATGATGATATATACCCGGCAAGGCCGGAGAATGATTATGATGATTTATACCCTGCACGGCCAAAGGATGATTATGATGGTATATATATGCTTGGCAAAACTAGAAGATGATTATAATGACATTTATAAGGATATTATTGAATATCCATACCGGTTTGAGTTCCGCTATACGTATTATACTATGATGATATATTTATTATGATATAATGTCATTGTGGTGTGAGATTGACAATCTAGATAAGTTGAAAATATGGAAATACCTATAATATAGTATGATATGAATAAACTCAAGTGATATGATGATTAGTTTATAAATATTAGCTAGTTAATAAATATTGGATAGATGATAAATATTGGTTAGTTGGTAAATAATGACTAGTTGACTAATGATGATTGGCCGTTATATGAATATTAGCTAATAAGTGATGTTTAGTTGATAAAGAATGATTTATTCATACATGAGGATTAGTGTTACATGGTGGTTAGTTTATAAGAGTTAACTAATTGGAAAATGATGAATATGGTCAATAGATGGTTATAATGTGGAATGACTTGGATGAATTTTATTGGTTTTATGAAAGTTAATAAATGACGGTGGTGGGATATGCTATCTTGTTTATATCGTCCAGTCTTATTGGGACTTATGATGGATTATTTACTTTTTCATATTAATTGGTGTATGGGTGCAAATTTTGTAGTTACGATTGAATGTGCTAATGCTTTATGTTATAATGATAGTCTGATTATCTATTTATTCATGTATAATGATGTTGGAGAAATTTTAGGTTCTTTTCCTTACCTTGACTTTGTTATGTTATCTTGCATTCTGTCATTTTTATATCATGACTTAACTTAGTCAGTTGATGATGCCTACTAAATACCGAAGGTTTTGGTGCTCATACTACTCTTCTGTACCTTTTTTCTGCAGAATCTGAGTACTATTTGCCTCCATTGATTGATGTTCGTGCTATGTTGATATCTCGAATTAGGGTGAGCTCTTGGAGTCGGTGTCACCTATTTTTTTCAGCCTTTCTATGCTCAATATTTTTTTGGAGACAGATGTATTGACTATTCTTGATACTTGGGTTGTATTGTCATTACTAGATGCTTTTATATTAGCTCTACCAGGTTGTGGGATGGTTTCTATGTTGATTATCTTATCTATTCTAAATACTATGCTTATTTAAAAGTTGTGTTGTTGATTTTCACCTATGTTGGGCATTTTTCACCATGTTAACCCTTTGTGTTAAGGTCCAGGTTATGGTTTCGCTTACCTACTAGCGTGCCATTTTGACTTGTAAATCAGGTCATGACATTTTATTTCCTTCACTCTTTATTCTTGCAGTAAAGTGATGTCTAGAGCTATAAAATAATTGATTCACAAAAAGGAATTTAGGATGTTTGGTATGCCTAGGTCCTAGAATAAATCATCTTGCATTTGCAGATGATATGATTATTCTCTATAAAGCTAAACTTGGCACATTACAGTAATATGCCCTATATATTTCAAAACATATATGACCAACTTAGCATTGACAAAAGTATTTAAACTCGATATAGTAAGGAGGTATTTGAGCTTAAATTTAAAGGTAAGTGTTAAGTTAAGGTTGAGGGATTAATATTTTGGAAAAAAGATTAAATAACTAAGGTTCTCGCTTGATGTAATTAAGCTAGTCGGTGCATCACCTATTTTAGCTATTTGACCAAATTATGGCATATATTAATGGACTTATTTGAGGCCTAAATTAAGTGAAAGAAAAAGAGAAGGATGACAAGTCCAATAGCTAATCTCTTTAAGGTCCAAATAACCAACCCTGTACATAATATGTTTAAGGCACAATATGATGTGATCCAATTTGAAATAAACCAAGTAGGTACATCACGTACTTGGACTTTTTAAGTAGCTTAAGGATTCAAGTAGGTGCATAACATACTTGGATTATTTTTGACCAAAATGTGGCTGAGACTGAAAAAAAAGGCATTCAAGTGTTGGGATTATAAGGTACAAATTATTTCATTTTCCTTTCATTATTATTTTTAAAAATATCAAATTATATTCAACTCTCTCTCTCTCTCTCTCTCTCTTTTCTTTTAAGCTCAAAACAACTGCCTATTTTCTCTCCTATGGTTCTTGAAGATGGTAAGCCAAGGTAAGTGAAAAAACTTATGATTTAGTTCAATTTGGTATATGAGAGATTTTAGAAATCATGTTCCTTATGTTTAAAAGATGTAGAATATCCCTCTCCAAACTTGGCAGTCCAACTTTTTTTAACTTCGAAGAAATTTATGTTTTTATTTGGTTCATGATTTGAAAAATCTAATTTAGAAGGTTTAATACCCAAATTTTGAGGTAAGATTTTGACCCAAATTTGTCCCTCGTTATGTGTAGTTTGGCATAGAAATTTCTATGTGTTTTTCTGTAACTCTTGGGGTGGTGATTGGAAATAATTTCCTATTATGCTAAAATAAATTTTGAAACTATTTTAGCTTGTTTTATATGTGTTGTTGAGGGAAGCAATTGGGCGACCTTATAGAATGATTATGTGGATTTGTATTGCTGTGTAAATGTAGAGTGTGAGACCATGGGGGTTGTTCTAGTGGTTTATAGATTTTGTGTCTTTTTATAGGCTGTTTTATAGGTATTGGTGTTTTGAGGTAGTGGGTCACATTATAGGATGGTTGAATGGAGTGGTATGTAAGTATAAAAGGAGGGTGTGGTGATACATTATGTGTTTGGGGGCAGGTTGGACAACACTTCTGGAATGTACTGAGTAAGGGGAGGGGGGGGGGTGAATGCAATAAGTAAAACTGATTTCATACATAATCTTAAAACATGCATGCTAAGTGTTAGTAAACTCACCAAGACGCCGAAGTAAACTGAAAGATGAAATATCTTAAAACATTAGTAACAAACATAGTCTGATAAGCTGGCGAATCACTACACTTAGTTTCTTAAAACTATACTTTTACAGGATAAGTAGAACTGAAGCTGGGATATGGTAAAACATGGATACATGAACATACAAAACCAAACATACATGTCCTAAACTGATCTGATTACTTGAATAACTGATGCCTGGTGATGGAATAATTGAAATCTAAGAAAGAGGATAACTATTGCCTATATACAAAGTAGCTAATATAAAAATATGGGTCACTGATATTCGAACACTGAATAACTGATGACTAAATATTGATCATGTAACACTGAACTGAACTTTGTCTGAATAACTGAACTGTAATAGTGGAGTACTGTGCCTATGAGGTAAGGACTAACTGAAAAACATGAGATAACTGAGCATGAATTCATGAAAACTATAAAATTTGAGAATGCAAGACCAATAATAAGGATATTTCTAAAATAATCTGTAAACTACAATACTGAAATCTAATAACTCAATATCTGAGAGTCTATATGCTATGGTCAAGCAAACTTGAACTGAGAATATACTAAATACTTTACTAAGATTGTGGGTGGTATCATCTAACCCACATGCCCCAATCTGAGCTAATTAGGGTCCAATCTGTAACTCCAGTTAGATGGGTATTAGCATTGTGCCACGGGTACTAACACTAGCTGTGTGGATCCACTGAAGAGTCACCCTCAACTGGTAGGTTCTTTGGTGAGATATGTATCAACCTTCGACTGCCAGGTTAAAATTTCAAACCTACAAGGCTACATCGTATCGGAATGTAGGGATTTCTACTAAGAGTCACACCCTCTACTAGCAGGTGAGCCCCTATACCTAGGTTGTCTTGGTGCTAAATCCTACTCCCAACTGAACTGACTTGGATTACTGAAGTGATCTAAGTTTAACTGATTATTATAACTGACTGAATGAATAATGTTCATACATATCTGAAACCATTTTGAAAGATACTAAGACTAAGTAAACAGCTAAGTTTCGGGTACTCATAACCCCAAACACTGAATAAAAGTATCAATAAGGAGAAATATAGCTTTACAAATGATAATAGGGATCATTGTTCAAAAATCATCTCTTAGGCATTTGATCAAACACACGGGGGTCATGAGTTAAAACATGGGAATAGTTAAAATATGTGATAATAGACTAATTACAATATTAAAATCATGGAATAAGGAGTTAACATGCGATAATCATCATCCAAATGTGTCAAGGGTAAAGTGCAACAAAAACACTTTGAATCATGAATTTGAACATGGGAATGTCTTAAACATAGGAGCATAGCATGATTACATGACTAAAATCATGAATTGGGGGATTTATATGCAGTTTTCTTAAAATAGGACATGGGCATTTCATCAAAACATGTAAAGATCATTGCTTAAATCATAAGAATGTCTATAACAAGAGGGAATAATAGATTTACATGGCAAAATTCATATCTTGGGGATTCATCTTGAAATTAATTGAACATGATATGGAAATTTCATTATCCAAACATGGTATGACTCATTCTACTTGAAAACACATGACACCATAACTTGTAATTGAATTCAACAAGAGATTTATGGAGATACTTCAACTTGAAACGTGTAAAACTCATAAATTTTAAATTTTAAAAGGTTTCTTGGGCTCCATGGTTAAAAGGGGACTCATGAATGAACTCCCACATACCATAATAGATGATTTAGTGGCGAAAGATTGACCTTGAAAGCCTTGGATATGATATTGAATGTTGTTCTTAGAATTTTTGGACTAGAGAACTTAAATTCTTGTTCATCTTAAAGAGAATATAACTTGAAGTTGAAGTTCTTGGGAGGAGGTTACGGTTTGTTCTTGGAGAGGAAGGCTTTCTTAGAGGAAAATTATGAATAAAGGGGCCAAAAATGCTTCTTAGGGGCTTTAATTATGTGTTATGAATGAATTGGGGTGGGGAAAATAACCCATTTGCCCTTAAAAATGCAAAACCAAAAGCAATAAAATAGGGGTGGGCAATGGAGTGTGTGCCACGAGCTAATCTCGCACCTTCACTGCTTCTCTTACAAAAATGTCCATAACTTTTTTCTCGAGTATAACATTAAGGCAACATTTGTATCATCTGAAAGATGACTAATAATTTGGTGGGTCTTGAGCTGCAAAATTCTATATATATCAAAAGTTGTATACATTCAAAGTAGATCCTTATAGAATCAAATACTAAACATTGGACGATTCAAAGGCTCTTAGCTCAACTTTGTTCTAAGTGATTCCTATGAATATTTTTCACCAAAAAAGCACTTCACACACTATAATAATGATCATGAAACATTAATTCAAATAAAATCATAGGATTATAGCCTACACACATAGGAATGTCGATTCAATTTCTAGCTAAAAAATATAGGGTGTTACAATAGGTAGCTTGGATTATATTTTAGTTTCTCAAAGGCTTTTGGGAAAGAAATTCAATCCTTATCCAACTTGATGGTGTTATTTGATATTTAAAACCTTAGGAGGATTCTTTCTAGTATCGAGGTGAGGTCTTCACTACTTGAGTAGATTCAGAGTCGTCAATTTGAGGATAATAAAATTCCCATCATCCATGATCGAGTGTTGATTGGTGAGTCCAAGAGGGATACCAAATATTAAAAGGGTTTTTTGAGATTTAATAGCCATATTTGTGTTTCGAGGGTTGATTATTTGATTTAACCGATCTTGTATGAGGCTCACAGCTCAAGATATTCTATTCATCCTGGTATAGATAAGATGTATAGAGATGTGACAATATTACAAATAGAGTGGAATAAAGAGATATGTGGCAAACTTTGTAGCTCGTTTCCTATATTATCAGTAGGTGAAGATCGAGTATCAGAGACCTGGTGGATTGGTTCATAAGTTTTCTATTCTCGAGTCGAATTGAGAGTGGATTACCTCTAGCGGTTTCGATGGTGTTTAGGTTATTTTTGATTGGTTAACCAAGTTAGCATATTTTATTTCTATTTAGATGTACTTTAGTGTTGAGAGGTTGGCCCATATCTATGTTTGTGAGATAGTCCCTATACATGGTGTGCTTATATCTATCATTTTAGATAGGGGTTTAGTGTTTACTTCTAGATTTTGGAGAGCCTTTTAGGAGGATTTGGGTACTCAAGTGGATCTTAGTACAACCTTCTATCCTCAGGCTGATAGGTAGTCAGAGTGGACTATTCAAGTTCTCAAAACTATGCTCCAAGCCTATGTTATAGATTTTTAAGGTAAGTGGGAGCAGTACTTAGCCTTGGCAGAGTTTGCATATAATAATAGTTATTATTTGATTATTGAGATGGTGCCTTTTAAGGCTTTATATAGTCAAAGATGTCGTTTCCTGATTAGTTTATTTGATACCTCCGACGTTAGACCCTACGGTACTGAATTGCTTTAGGAGTCATTGGATTGAGTCCAGTTAAATTAGGATAGGTTAAGGGAAACTTAGATTAGGTAGAAGGCGTATGTATATATAGGATTTGTGCATTGATATTTGGAGTTGGTGACCTGGAGTTCCTCCGAGTATCACCCATGAAGGGTGTGATGAGATTCGGGAGGAAGGTCAAGATCAACCTCAGATATATTAGACCCTAAATATTCTTTGCACAGTTGGTGAGGTGGCTTATGAGCAAGCCTTACCCTCAAATTGTTCTTCCGTTCATCCAATTTTCCATGTTTTTATGTTGCACAATACAATCCTTACCTATCTCATGTGCTTAGATGGGACTCAGTCCTGTTGGATGAGCGATTTATCTTTGTAGAAGAGCTTGTATTCATTTTGGCTAGTGATGTCAGGCGGTTACGCAATAGAGAAATTCTAGTAGTTAATGTTTAGTAGAGAAACCTTCCAGTAGAGGAGGCTACTTAGGAGATCAAGTGTGAGATGCGGTCACAATATCCTCACATGTTCGAGGATTCAGGTACATTCTAATCATTTACTTTTGCGGACAAAATTTTCCTTAGTTGTGGATATTGTAATAAACCTTCAGGTCATATACTATTTTCCACTCTCTTTTTCTATTTAGAGTTTTCCTATAGCTACCCCAAGTCAATTATGACCTTCTAGAACTGACATTTTGATTATTGGGTAGTTCATAAGGTTTTTAGATACAACTCTTTATTTTGAAGTCTTTGCTGGAATTGGCTATCGGGAAAAAACTTTAGTCAAATGACCTCGTATTTCAATTCTGACTGTTCCAAAAACTCTATAACATTAATTTTAGGCTAGGAGGACCTTTGGTCCGATTCTAGAGGCTCCCAAACTCGTTTAGAGCTATTGGCCTAAAGTTAAGAAAATGGAAAGTATATGGGATCCACTTTTTGTCATAATAACCCCAGATAAAAGTTTTGACTGTGCCGTTGAGTCCAAAACATCGAATTTGATAAGGTGGCATAATTTTTTATGTGCATAAAATTTTGAAAGATTTCTGAGGGATTGGAGGAAACTTGGAAACTCTCCAATTTCAAGCTGGTGCCTGATATCTGCTACGACCGCTAAAGCGGTCCTTTGGGTACTTTAGACAGGGAACTTTTGTGCCTTGGGAGCCTTTAGCGATTCTGCCCAGCCATCCAGTACCACTTTAGTGACATCTGGGTTCGCAGCCCATGGTTTACTTTAGTGGTTTGGCTTATGGGATGCATACCATGCAGTACCAGGTGCTTTAGCAGTGACTGCTAAAGCAGCCAAGTGTCTATTTTAGCGGCACTCATGGACCTGGGAAGGGTATAAATACTCCACTTAGCCCATTTTTCTCCAATATTCATCCATTCCCAAGATATTGGAACCCTAAAAGGTGTAAAATCTTTGGAAAAACATTGATAGGTGATTTTGGAGCTTGGGTGGAGATTATTTATGCTCTTCTCCTTTAATTTTTGGGTAAGCTTCCATCTATTTTAGGATTAAATCCTTCATATTTTTCCTTGAATCTCTAAAACCTTGGTGGCTTAATATTAACACCAATATAGTTCAAACTCACCCATTTTTTAGGGTATATTATTTGAGCATAGTGGGTGCTATGTTGGTTTTGAATGAACGATTTCGTTCATGAGCCCCACATGGAATTTTTCATGATTTTTGGACCCAAATCATAATAGTACAATATAGGTATCATTGTTCTTATCTTGACATTAGATTGTGACTTTAATAGCATGACACCTCACGGAAGCTTTACAAAAAGAAAAATCATTGATTTAATAGATTCTTCGCTGTCCAGGTAGGCTAGGTTTACCCTCCTCATAGGTTGAGCTATTTTTTAGTATACTTATGATATTAGTGTATGTTTGGGATGGTATTTAAGTGGTAGAAATATGATTGTCAAATATTTTGGTTAGTTCGACTGCATAGGCTATCTTAAAATCATAATTTAGGCGTAATTGACTTAGTTGCTAATGCTTTAGGTAGAATTTCTATCTTAGAAAAAATTAAGACTTGTTTAACATTTAAAAGTGTATTTAAATATATTAGACTAGTTTGGAGTAGAATTTGCCTTATAATGGACCTCAGGGATTAGAAGTGGGCCCCCTCTGGCTCGGCTTAGGCCAAGACCTGAGCTAGTTTTTGAAGACCTTTATATGCTTGTTTTACATTTCAAAACGTTTACTATGGGATTGAGGAGATTAGATAATTAATGGTTTGATTTTGGAAGCTGATGCTATTTATGGTAAAACTCGATAATTTATTTATGGTGTTGATGATATGAGCATCGGTTCTAGTCCGTCAATTGATTATGATGTTGATGATATAAGCACCGGTTCAAGTCTGACAATTGATTATGATATTGATGATAGGAGCAATGGTTCAAGTCCGATAACTGAGAGTTTTAATGATGTGATATGGTATGGATGGATTTTTGACACGACCTGACCGGGGCCTTGTCATAATAGGCATCCTAAGTCTATCCAGGACCAGGGATCACCCCCTATTACCCAACCCAACCACCATTAGCATATCTTGAGTTGGCTGAATTCTGAACATATAACCAGATAGCATAAATGGACTACGAATGACTTTGGGATAGGTCTATTCCTAGACCAACCTTACCAAGTCATCCTATCACACCAAACCATACCAACAACCCACCAAGCCAAACCAACATCGAATCAAGGGCCATAAATTAGGCCATAACCTATGAGATCCAACACATAATATGATTAATCCCAAAATGAAATATGATAGAACAGTGAGAAATTAAGTCCAATGATGTCAGCCCTAATACTAATGCCAATATTAAGGCTGACACCAATACCGATCCCACCCATTCCAACCTATAGTAGTACCATAAAGCCTCTAACCAAAAGGGTAAGAATATTCAATTGGGACATGCCCCCAACAATAGCCAAAACTATTATCCATAAATAAATTAAAATTTCTAAAGAATCCATAACATAAAATGGTGCCTTTAGTAAAGATGTGAGTTCACCACTTCAGTCCAACAGTTGTCCCCGAGTTAATCACTATGTAGGAGGATTAAAATGGTCAGTTCCTGTATAGCTTGGGCATACAGCGACCCAAAGACGTGTTAGCGGGTGAACTCTAGTATGAACTCAGGATAATGATAAATAATTCCATTTATAAAATCAAGTAAAACCATCCATATGCACTCAAACTATACATATATATACATGTCGGGAAAGGGAACCAGATTTAGCATGCCATTAAAACCTTTACCTGGGCTGTGTAGCTTTGCTATCCTAAACTACCCACAGGCTATATAGGTTCAGCTCCCCTTAATAGAAGGGCCCCATTGCGTGAATCTGCAGGACCAGGGAAAAAAAACCTAGGATGACTAGTACATCCCATAAATATAATGTGGGACATCATGCACATGGTCACTAAGACCAAACCTCAAATCGGCAAATATGAGTTTCCAGCTTTGGTCCCCTAAAGACTTCTACCTTAAACGGATTTGATACACACCCTACTATTATTGCCTAATTAAAACCATTACAAATCAACCAACCAATCCATTAACCATTTATTAACCAAGGCCATTAGTAGTGGTATCGTCATACCGATTATACTTGCAAGTTTTGTCCATAGCCAACCATATATAAGTTTAAGGGATTCCATGTACCTTTCATGATTTCCAATTAACCAAAAACATGTAAAATAAGGCCTTTACAATCCATTTAAAACCATTTAAACCATCCATATTATTTAGAGTTCCATTACCAAGTTTAAACCATGCATAAGTTCCATTGAAAAACCAATATTATAGTGGAAACATTTTTAAAGGCATTTTATCAAACACACTGAGGGCATAGTATTTCAAAAACCAAAGTACATTACCAAAGAACCATTCCCATGGACCCAATTATCCAAAACCACCATAACTGCATATAAAAATATAATTACAACATAGGAAAACCATAACCAAGCATTTATTATCAAAACCCCCCAAATCATATTTGAAAACCCAAAATCATACAATATTCAAATCATAAAAACATTGTATAAAACCATGCCTTAGTTGGAACTAGCAATGAGGAACGAGAACATGCCTTAATTGACAAAGTATATGGAGAGAAACCACCAACAACATCCCTAAAATTAGTCCTCTAGTTGAAACCCTAGTTTTCTTGTCCAAAAGCTTTTGAGAGAATTATAGTATGGTTAGGAAGAATTTCTAAGTGTTAATGAATAGAATAATAGTCTAAATAACCTCCTAAGAGAGTTAAAATTTGTGGGACCTTATTAGGGTAAGCGGGGAAATTTCCAGAATACCCCCACGTAAGTTGCACAAAATCCCATCATAGGGGTACGATTGACCCTTACTAGTTGTACCCTTTGATACGAGTGGTACACACCCACTCATATACTAAGCCATAATCCTTGGACCCAACACTGTCCAGTGTATGAATCATCTTACCCAAGTTTTATTGATCGCATATGATCCGTACCCTTTGCCCGTATCTCTGATAAGATAGAATCACAAAAGGTTTGAACACTGTCCACCATACGGGTCCCTGGTATGACTCATACACTGGCTTATAGATCCTGGTGAGCCACTTATACTCAGATCCAACTTAATTTACCAAGTCTAAGGTTAAGTGAAAGAACCAAACAATCTGTATCCAACCATACGACTCGTACCACCAAGTCATACCTGAGTGACCAAAATCCATTCCACCAACCAACACTGGTCAGAATATGACTGAACCATACCATTTGTACCCCAATATACGACTCATACCCATGAGTGGTACTGGGTTCAGAGACCAAAATTTTAGTAAATTTCCTAAGGTACAAAAACTAGGGTGTTTCAGTCTTCCCCACTAGGAAAATTCATTCTTAAATGACGGATAAGGTAGGGGTAACCATATGCACGAGTCATTTGCATTATCGGATATATTTCCAATCTTTAACAAAGTTTAGAAACATAAAGGAAAAGATATTAATCTTTCATTAAACAAACTCAGAAAAAAATGTGTTGAAGACACATACCTTCCGCCTGAATCCAAAGAGAAGAAACCAGATGCAGATACTTAGACTTCATATCCTCCTCCTATTCCCATATAGCTTCTTCCACCTTATGGTTCTACCATATAACCTTAACCAAAGCTACACCTTTGTTCATAACCGCTAAACCTTCCTATCAAAGATCTTAACGAGGACCTCTTCATAAGACAAAGAGTCCAGATGAACCAAAAGTTAGAAGGTAACTCCAACTCCTAAGAAACATTACCAACCATTTACAAAATCTTATAAGGACCAATATATTAGGTACTAATCTTCCCTTTCTTACAAAACTGCACTACTCCCTTCATAGGAGATACCTTGAGGAAAACCTTATTCCTAGCATCAAACTCCGAGTCTCTATGCCTAACATCTGCATAAGACTTTTGGTGACTTTAACCAGACTTAAGCCTCTCCTGAATCACCTTCACCTTCTCTATAGTCTGGTAAACTAAGTCGGGACCAAACATATCCACCTCTATAAGCTCAAACTAACCAATAGGAGATCTATACCTCTTACCATATTGATAGCGCCCAAGCACACACACAAGTGTATGTGGTCTTATCAAGTAGTGAAGTGGCTTTAAGAAAACCCAAGTATCAATCTCCACTACTAGAAAAATGGGCTATGGTAAAGATAGTTTAGGCGACGGTTATAGAACCATTACTATAGATACTCTACGGAGATGATTATGACCATCTCATAATGTGACCATGTCTAATGGGATAAATAATTAACATAACCGTCACATATTTGAGTTAACCATCCTAATAAATCACCTTGTTGTAATGGTTATTAGAACCATTACTATAGAAAAGCTATAGCAACGGTTACAACTATCCTAATAGATATTAGGAAAACAATTTAAGTTAACCATTGCATAAGACTTATTATAACTATCCCAATAGTTACATTTGTGGTAATAGTTATTATAACCATCCCAATAGATATCTATGGTAATAGATATATAACTATCCCATATTTTATATCAGCTAAAATGTGGAATTACATGGGAATATTTTCTCCAATAATTATTTTACCTGCTTTTTTAATTATTTGTATTAAAATAAGTTCCCCCCCCCCCCCCTAATTTTTTTGGTTAGCCCTATTTGTCAAGGGTTAATACGAAATCCACTCCATTCAAAGTACTCGACAACTTAGGGTTTATACAAAATTGATTCCATTCATAATATTCGACATCTTCTTCGATCTTGACAACCCCATCTTAATTCATTCAGTACTTGCCAACCCCATCTCAATTAAAGCTAGGGCTTATCATAAAATATCAAATTCCTTCATTCAAAATAGATGTGCTAGCATAAAGAATCAAATCATAAAGCATTGTACATCAAAAAAAATTGAAGAAATCAGAGTCGATTGCATCACACAACACAAAAGTTGCAGAAATTAGAGTCGATTAATGGATAATTATACTCTACACACATCAATAGAAGCATCAGTTTTTCCAATTTCTAACTAGCAATTCCCAAATTGTAGCTTTGTGATATTTTTTATATGTCATGGTCCTTTAAGTATGATAATTACATAATGTAATTCTGCATATTATTGGTGCATTAGAAGATCGTACAATTTCCCTACTTGTTAATGGTAGTTGAAATCTTAATCCATTGTCTTACATTATGGAAATTATTTCTATCCCAATTAATATAATTTTTCTGCTGGTTAGGTCACTAATCCTAGCTGGGCATGATGTTCATGTCGGCACTGGTGCACCTGACTTTGTCTTTACATCCGAGATTCAATCTTCTTACAAGGTTTATTGATTGTTATGGTCCCTTGCTGAAGTATTCCTAATTTAATTCTTTAATGGGTTATATTTTCTTAAACTATTTCTTAACATTATATAACACTTTACAGGTATTGTTAGATTGTGGAGAAGTGCAAGCTAATGCATTAAAAGTGGATTGTCTTGCCTCAATAGAGAAGGTATACCCGCTGCATAAGGCCATTTTTGTGAAGATTATAATTCTATTGTATTTTTTTTGTTATATTGCTAGATGGGATACTATGCTCGACTTTTTTAATCATTGTATGTATAAATTTTTTCTTCAATATTTTGAGACTGTTATTGCTCCACATGCATCTATTTTGGTAACATAAGTGGAGTGGCTGAAATCCATCAAGGCAGATTTTGTGGTAAAAGAATTTCTTATCTTGTTTTATCAAGAATAAACCAAAGTACTTTAATGGCACTATTTTTGAAGGATTAATTACACACAATAGACACCTTTTAGTAGTCCGAGCAACATTGGGCTTAACTTGGAAATTATAGTCTTGAGAATGAACAGATTATGCTTTCATATGCTTATCAAATACCCAAATAAGAAAGGTGAAAAGAAGCATCATCGTGAAAAGCTTTGACTATGTAATCACATTGACATTTGAGGGTATTCCTTTAAATGCTATTAATTTGTTTGAGCCAACACACAGGTTTTGGTCACAACAGCTGTATCTGCAGCAATTGGTCAGCTAATGAATCCTATTGCTTTGTCTTTATTTTATGGCAATGAGTTCAATTTCAAGACTACCTTTCAGCCTGGGGGTTTCCCTTCTACCCACTCATTTGTAAGATTTTTATCTATCTTTGTGCAACTTTGTACTGCTTCCTAAACCAATATTTTATTATAAATTGATAAATGCTTCAATCCCAGATTAGTCTATGATAAAAGAAAATTTAGTTATTCATAATAAACTAGCTTTGTTGCTCTTTTTGTTTCTTCTATGTTACTTGGGCTCTCTAAAAGTGTTGCCGTGCTCATGCCGTATCCTCCAAAAATGCACTACTTTTGGAGGATACATGCACCCACTGGCATTTTTGAAGTGTATGAGCAACATAGAATTTATTTCTAGTATTTGGTTTAACATCACCTACTTTTAAATAACAGGCAGTAGTCACCACAACCATCACCCTTGGCTTGGAAAGGTATTTTACTTCTTTTCTATTTCCTCTATAAAGAAAGTCACATGTGAAGTACGACTTGGGAGAAAACATTGCAGTGTTGCAATGTTTTCTATTTTCTTGGATAACTACTTTTCTATAGCTATCAGTGACATGCTATCAGTGTCATAATTGTAGGGTTTTTTTAATTCAATTTTAGGTTTAGCAGTGGTTTATGCTGACTTTGTGATATATGATACACAAGTTTGTATTGAAAACCTTGAGCATCCCTTTTTTTCCAGCTGCACTTCAAATAAGATTTGCTTTCAAAGTTTGGACAGTGTTTGACCCACACATTGCAGTATGAAAAAATGCTAGATTTCTTCTTATGCTAAGATTCAGAGGAAAATTCAAGATATTAAGTTTATAGGTTCTGAATACCTATGATGTTAGGATCCTCCAAAAATCCAGCTACAGCCGTGTTGGATCCTTCAAAATGCACTACTTTTGGAGGATTCGAAATGCATCCAGTTGCATTCTTAAAGAGTCCGAGCAACATAGCTAAATTCAAGGACAGGACAATTTTCTTTGTTTGGCATAGATAACTTATACTTTTCAAATATGGCTTTTTAACATAAATACATAGTTTGAGCTAAAGACGAACCTGTTACTCATATTATTGCTCCGCCTCAGTCTAAGAATGATAGTTCCCCAATTGAAAAAAAGAGATGGAGAGGTGAAAAATATGCCGAAATTCTTGGTAGTGCAATTTGATGTTATTTTATCAATGTAAGTTGGATTTTGGAAAATATAAGTTTCTGATCAGAAGAGAAGTCTAAAATCTTTGTGGTAAAATAAGTCTAAAGTGTATAATCCGGTGGTTCTTGTAAGATATACATAGTTCTTGCTATGGTTGTGATGATACAAATCCAACCACTTGAATAATTTTATTCATATTATTTATCCTTAAGTTTTACGTTCATTTCAGCTTCTAGTCACATTTAGGTTCTTACATCTAAAACTCAAACCATATCCTTCACGGCTTCATGCTTCACCTTATCAGTATCCTTGCTAATTTGAAATCCAGTCCTCATTTTGATTTCAAGTTCTATTATACGTTTTATAATTAACCCAAAAATTGCATTGGTAAAATTTTTCAATCACGATAAAGAGTAGGATGATGTATTCCATGTGGCAAAATATGTAAAAAGACACTTAAAATTGGCCTCACCTTTCAAGTTAGCACTCCGACTTTGAATAAGCAAATCTAGACACCTCTACTCATCTCCACTGTCAGTTGAACACTCCAAATTACAAAATGATCATCTAGACACCTCCAAAATTTATGTGTCACATCAGCGTCGAGTGTCCACGAGACATAGTGGGGACGATTTGGAGTGTTTATTTGTTAGTTGAGACCAAGTTGAGGTATCTAAATGTGCACTCCCAAAGTTGGAGTGCTTACTTATCAGCTAAGGCCAAGTTTGGGTGTTTGTTTATTTATTAATCTATTTTATACTTTTCCTCGCTTTATACACCTGGTTCATCATTAATATTTTGCTTCTGTAGGGAGTGCGAAGGGAAGTAGGCATTCATGCAAAAGTGTTCAATAAAGCTTTAATCAAAAATCAAATAAACTCAGCTCCATCTACTAATGAACTTGATATTTTGATGGATTCTAAACAAGAGAAATTATCGCCAGGCATAAGGA